>NC_064926.1:354251450-354554481 GCF_023897955.1 Schistocerca gregaria
ATTTATCTATATTTAGAGTTAGCTGCCATACTGTACACCAATCACAAATCCTGTCCAAGTCATCTTGTATCCTCCCACAGTCACGCAACGACGACACCTTCCCGTACACCACAGCATCATGAGGAAACAGCCGCACGTTGCTATCCACCCTATCAAAAAGATCATTTAGATCATTATAGAAAACAACGGCGGATCTGCCACACTTCCCTGGGGCACTTCAGATGATACCCTCACCTCCGATGAACACTCACCATCGAGAACAACGTACTGGGTTCTATTACTTAAGAAGTGTTCGAGCCACTCACATACTTGGGAACAAATCCCATGTCTTCGTAATATCCTTTCTTTCAGGAGTGCTAGTTCTGCATGGTTCGCAGGAGAGCTTCTGTAAAGTTTGGAAGGTAGGATACGAGGTACTGGCAAAGTAAAGCTGTAGGTACCGGGCGTGAGTCGTGCTTCGGTAGCTCAGTTGGTAGAGCACTTGCCCGCGAAAGGCAAAGGTCCCGAGTTCGAGTCTCGGTCGGGCACACAGTTCTAATCTGCCAGGAAGTTTCATATCAGCGCACACTCCGCTGCAGAGTGAAAATCTCATTCTGGAAACATCCCCCAGGCTGTGGCTAAGCCATGTCTCCGCAATATCCTTTCTTTCAGGAGTGCTAGTTCTGCATGGTTCGCAGGAGAGCTTCTGTAAAGTTTGGAATGTAGGAGTCGAGGTACTGGCACAAATAAAGCTGTGGGTACCGGGCGTGAGTCGTGCTTCGGTAGCTCAGTTGGTAGAGCATTTGCCCGCGAAAGGCAAAGGTCCCGATCTCGAGTCTCGGTCGGGCACACAGTTTTAATCTGCCAGGAAGTTTCATATCAGCGCACACTCCGCTGCAGAGTGAAAATCTCATTCTGAAATCCCATAAGCTCGTACGTTAGTTAGGAATCTGCAGTTGGGGACCGAATCAAACTCACTCCGAAAGTCAAGGAATATGGCATCCGTCTAATACCCTTCATCCATGGTTCGCACGATCTCATGTGAAGAAAGGGCGAGTTGCGTTTCGCAGGAGCGATGCTTTCTAAAGCCGTGCTGATGCATGGACATCAATTTCTCTGTCTCAAGGAAATTGATTCTGTTCGAATATATATTATCTCATCTCACGTTTCTCGTGCAAAAAGACGATAGCGCCACCAGCTGGCCAGTTTCTCAGTACGCTGTCGTGGGTAATAAGGGAAGCTGCGAACTTACGAGGTGTTTACTTTTGCCTCGCCCGCGGCAGTGGCACCGAACACCTTCGGGGTGGACAGACAGCACGAAACACGAGATAGGTAGGCGCCTCGGCGCTCCTGCGGATAGCCGGCGGCCCTGTACTGCCTTCGCCGCTGCTCTGCCGACCGGCTGCTCTCGTAATTGGCCGCTGCGAGGGAGGCTGGATAGGATGGCGTTGCAGGAGGGGGGGGGGGGGGAGGGGGGGGGGAGAGAGGGTCTGGCCGGGAGCGCGGATTAATATCTGGGACGGCCGATGCCGTGCCGTGTTTGAACAGCGCCAACGCAGCCGCGCCGCCGGGCTCTGCAAAGAAGATGGAGGGAGGGTCCTCCCACCTCATCACCGCCGCTGCCGGCCGCCCATTCAGGCAGGCGCTGAACGCTGTTAACGCACCGGGGTCCTCCGTAAAACGTTCCTCCCCGCCGCTCGCGCCAAACCTGAGCGGCGTAATTAAAAAAGACCCACTTGAATAAATAAGTAGCTCTCTTTACTGGGAATTAGTCACCACATCTGTCAGTTCCCATACAGCAACAGGCCGCCTCGCGACTGCTACCGCCTTTAACACGCGACTGAGATCCCATTTCCTGTTTGGCGAAGCCTGTTTGCAGTGGGTCCAAGCTATTAGACTATGGAATAGAAACGGTGGGACGCATATCAGATAAATGTTGGACACGGAGGACTATTGTTAGAAAAACTATACAGTTCAAATGAAAATCATAAGGCCGTTACGTACTGAAAAGAACTGCATTGCAATATACACAATAAAAGCACTTGGCCTTATTCCGATGTTGTGACAGGCGGGTATGTCTCCCCCCCCCCTTCCCCCGCCCGTCACGGTACTTTCGAAAAGCCGTGCGGGATTAGACGAGCGGTCTTAGACGCTGCAGTCATGGACTGTGCGGCTGGTCCCGGCGGAGGTTCGAGTCCTCTCTCGGGCATGGGTGTGTGTGTTTGTCCTTAGGATAAGTGTGTAAGCTTAATGACTGATGACCTTAGCAGTTAAGTCCCATAAGATATCGCACACATTCAAACATTTTGAACTTTAGAAAAGCAATTCCTATTTTTGAGTGTTGGTTGTCCAAAAATTACACTATCGCTGAATTTACCCAAGCTTAACTAATTATTCGTACCAAAACGTCTTGTACAATAAGAGTGAAAAGCGTTAAGTTTTTAAATGTATGTCAGTGCTTGAAAAGTAAACCAGATAAAACCGTGTTGTAATATGGTTTAACGTACATTTCCATTAAAAACCAACCAGAATTTAGTTTGAAAAACTGTTCGATTTGAACATTCTCCATAGTCACTTAGGAAATAATACAATCTAATCACGTAGATACTGTCGATAAATTTGAATATTTCTAATAATATTTTACACTTGGTAATAGCAATGCACCTTTTGATCTGGGCTCAAATCGGGGCGCCTTAGGAGTTTTAATAGTGATTGAAATATATGGTCTGAGACATCCAGAATGCTTCAAAAATTGGTTTTTAGATCTTTTCGCCTTGCGATTAGAACCCTTTGGGATCTATATGCTGATATGCTGTTTGTTGAGTCGTACTCCCCCCCCCCCCCCCCTACTCCCCAGCCCCCCACACCCGCCACCTCTCACAATAATTATGTGCTTGCGACCCAGTGCCTTCAAGAGTATAGAATGTTAATAATGAAACTGTCCTGCCTCATCAAATGTGAAACTATTATTATTTTTCTTTTCTCAATTCCTTTAACACATTCCTTAATAATACCCTTTTTGGTTTTTCTTTCCCTACAGCTCGTTCATATCCTCTTCATCCACTCCACATTTTCAGAAACTGCAAGTCGATTCCAATACAGTTTAAACAGTATTTAAGCTAAATTTTCACTACCACAGAAATGATATCCCAAAAGATACTCTGTCCTCTGTATTCACATGTTTGCTGGTTACCTTGTTTTTCTTAGTCATAAGTGCCTGTTTCGCGAATACTTTGATTTCCTTCATTCCCATAAAGCATCTGTTATCCTCTGTGATTATACAACACAGATATAGAAATTGTTTTACCTAATCAATTTTAACATAATCGGTATTTACATTGACTTTTATTGCTTCTATGTATTTTCGCACTCTGTTATTTACGTTTTTGGAATGTTTAGTTTTAATTTTCGTTACTGAAATGTGTCTGACGAGAGCTGCACCATCATATTCAATTCTTTTTGGAAGACTATAACTGTTACAAAGTTATCAGCAAATCTGAGAAACTTTATCGTTTCACCTTTGACTTTTGTTGTCTTGGACTTACCCTTGAAGTTCTGAATAGCTTCCTCCACGAACAAATTAAATAAATACGGCGATACGAGACATCCTTGTCTAACTCGTTTGCTTATACTTGCCTCTTCTTCACCTTACTACCTTGTGCTTTGGTTCTTATAAAGTTGATTTATCGTTTTTCTACCCTTCCAGGCTAGGTCAGTTTTCATCATTGGTCTGAAAAGTAATTCCCAGTTCTCACTCTCAAAATACTTTCCTAAGTATATTCATATCCGTCCTTTTTCAAAAAGCATGAAAAAGTCCAAAACTTTTCCTCTTGTTCCCCTGTTTCCGCTAAATGCTAGCTGGTCACTTGTATCTACCTTTCCTTTTATCTCGATTTTAACTGCTTCCATCCGAAAAGGATTCCCTTAGATGTCCAAAGTCGCCCCCCATTACCCGTTTAACTGTAGTCGGTAAGTCAGACACTGAGTCTATGATAAGAGCTCACATGTACTCCTTTCTAATTTTCACAGCTAGAACTTTCTCTCTCCAAATCTCTCTCTGCCCTAGCAGGACTGCTTCCTTCCGGTTCCTCATTCTGTCTGCCACCGCCAACATTCTGTCCTCCATGGTTCCAGCTTCTTCTTCCTTACCTTCTAAGTAAATTGTCTGACTCTCTACACTTTAATCCCCATCCTCTCCCCGCCAACCATTGCTCGCTGTTGCTTCCTCTGATAATGCATGCTGTTGATCCAGTGCTTGAATAATACCCCCAGTTTCACTTTTTTTTATTCTTATGCGCGTGCATCGGTTGTTTCATAAGTACTACTGAAACAGTTTCTTACTTAGTCAATAGGTTGTCAAGATTTCCACAACAGCTTTGTAAAAACCTTTGTAATTATCGTACCCAATACTAACAACGTTCTCGCTTGAAAAATGCTGTTTCTTATGATGGCTTGCGTAGTATTCGACCAATATTTAGCTACAAATGATTTGATAGATTCTTCATGTGATTATCAAGGTCATACTTTTCAGTCTCTTTACCAGATCACCTACATCTGTTCTAAGAGATAAAGCATCTCTCACTATTTTTCGTTCTTTCAAAAAATTCGTGGTTCTTTCGTCAACTCCCTTAAATCCCTTGCCAGCATTCCTACCGTACTTTTTCTTTTTAGTCCGCAGTCTTCTGAATGGTTTCATGCGATCCGCCACAAATTCCTCTTCTTTCCTCCCCCGTGCCAACCTCTTTAGCTTAGAGTAGCACTTGCAACCTGCATCCTCAATTACTTGCTGGATGTACTCCAATTTTGGTTTTCCTCTAGAGTGTTTACCCTCTACAACTCCCTATATCCCTCTAATAACACGAAAGTTAGTCTGTGATCTTTTAACAGATGTACTATCATCCTGTCCTTTCTTCTAGTCAGTGTTTTCTATGTATTCCTTTCTCGCCGATTCTACAGAAAACTCCTTCAGTTCTTAGTTATCAGACAGCTTAATTTTCATCGTTCTTCTATAGCACAACATCTAAAGCGCTTCGATTCTCTTCTTTACTGGACTTGTCCACGTTTGCTATCATACAATGCTGTGCTCCAAACATACATTCTCTGAATTTATTTCTAAAATTAAGGCATGTTTCATACTATTAGAATTCTGTCGGCCAAGAATGCCTTTTCTGATAGTGCTAATCCACTTGTTATGCCCTCCTTGCTCCGTCAGCCATAAGCTATTATGCTGCCTAGATAGCACAATTCATTAACTTCTGCTTCTGCTCATTACTCCTTCCTTCATCGATGTACCCTCAATCCATGTTCTGTACTCATTAGACTGTTCGTTCTATTCAACAGGTCCTGAAATTCTTCTTCACCGTCACTGAGGATAGATATGTCATCGAGGTATCTTATCAGTGATACTTTCACCTTGAATTCTAATACCACTGTTGACACTTTCGTTTATGTCTCAACGTGATTTACAAACTCCTGGGATTTTGTAATAAATCGAATTAGTTTATGTGTCCACTCCAGAATAAATCCCTGGGAACTCCTTGATACTGATCACCAAACTCGAAATCAAACGATTTAGGATCCTGTTGAGTATTTACGTTCATTCCATTACATTTATTTACACTGATGACCAGCTACGTCTTACATCAGGCACTCATCAACTATCTGTTGCGACAACATCACTTTCCTAACCACAGCTGAGTCGCCAGGAAACAACTCCATCGGCCTTTGTGAGCATTGTTTCCACAAACTAAGTTACAAATGCTGTCCCACGCTAAGACCACTGAGCAACTTTACAGAAGCTCTCCTGCGAACCTTGCAGAAATAGCACTCCTGAAAGGTTCGAAGGAGAGTTTCTGTAAAGCTTGGAAGGTAGGAGACGAGGTACTGGCAGAAGTGGAGCTGTGAGGACGGGGCGTGAGTCGTGCTTGGGTAGCTCTTCGGCACGGTAGCTCAGCGTGTTCGGTCAGAGGGTTAGCTGCCCTCTGTAATAAAAACTGAGTTAATCGAGCAACAACGAACATAAACGGATGTCTCTCGACGTCCGCACCGAACCAAAACGATCAAAAGAAATAGCCGGCACGATAGCTCAGCGTGTTCGGTCAGAGGGTTAGCGGCCTTCTGTAATAAAAAACTGAGTTAATCGTTCAACAACGAACTTAAACGGATGTCTTACGACGTCCGCCAGAAGCAGATTCAACGAATAAAAGCGAACAAACTGAGATTAAAAAAAAAAAAGTTGGTAGAGCACTTGCCGCGAAAGGCAAAGATCCCGAGTTCGAGTCCCGGTCCGGCACACAGTTTTAATCTGCCAGGAAATGGGTTTAGTTATTCAGTACGACAATGTCACTTAAACGCTCACAACATGCCAGAGAAAGACACAGTAGGAAAAGTGTTGTTTAATGCGGAGGGCTTTTCACTCAAAACCTCGATAGCTTACATTCCAGTACGACCAGAAGTACATTACCTTTTGAAAAATGTACATCTGCACTCATCAAGCCACCGTGGTTGGACGGAGGCCACATAATGCCACAGTTCCAGTATTTCCTCTTCAAAATATATCCACGGATTTATCGAGAAATGGTAGACTGTATTTACCAGTCCGTACGAGCCCGCAGTTTTCTGATCTTCGCGCCAAGACAATTACGTGATTCACATATTTCATCAAATATCTCCATTCCTGAGATATTTTCAAAGGTGTTCTCTGGGAATTACGGGAATAATGTTTCCTGCGATATAGAATGTAACTCTTTTAACTTGCTGATCGTTGACCACTCTCATGCTGAGTATATGTACTCCTAGCGAATCGAGCGGCTCTTCTTTGAACTTTCCTGTACCTTCTCTTAATGTAACATTTTAAGACATGCATTATGGCGAATGACAGCAAGGAATTTGTATTTCAGGATTTGTCCGTTACAATTTATTGTGGTTCTTCTAATAAATCTATTGAACTTTTGTGTGTGGTCCGTATTTAATGTCTAGGAAAGAGAACTTCTATCTATTGAAGGTTGTGGGCTGTTTGCACTAATTGAATTACATTTATTTGCGCTGTCGGGTCCTCAGCTGGTGGCCGTGCGGTAGCATTCTCGCTTCCCGCGCCCGCGTTCTCGTGTTCGATTCCCGGCGGAGACAGGGATTTTATCTGCGTCATGATGACTGGGTGTTGTGTGATGTCCTTAGAATAGTTAGGTTTAAGTAGTTCTAACATCTGTAGGACTGATGACCATAGATGTTAAGTCTCATAGTGCTCAGAGCCATTTGAACCATTTTTGTACTGTCGGCTATGTACCAATCTGTGCATCAGACGCTCACCAAACACAAGGATTCATTGAATTTTCAGATATTATGTAACAATGTCACTGTCCTAGCCACAGCTGGGTCGTCTGCAAACAACTGCTAAGGTCTATGTACGCAAGGTCTTCAGGGAGCAAGGTAACTGTGCATCAGGAGTAGAGCATTGTTAGAAGAGATTACCGTAAAATGGCATGAACAGAAACAGGGGTATGAACAGATATTAATATTCCATATTAATTCTGTGCTATCATATTGAAAGAATTAGGAAACCAGTCTAACACGGATATTACGAATTTTCTCAGTTGGTGTCACTGTGAAGTTGTGTTTGTTGATGCTATGACAAACCTGGGACGTGGTGCTGCATTGGCTTATTTCTAACTAAATTTCTGTTTAAATTTATCAATCTGAGTTTAAATTTTTCTTACATGACAAACAAATTTAGCAATCCCTTAACATAAACGAAAAGTTAAATTTTACGTTGTAATTTAGTCTTGCGGTTTGGATAATTGAAAATTTAAGGTTGTTTTTTCGAAGTTTGTGGGGTGAATAGAGATAATGTTTCTTCAGAAGGAGGTACAGTATTTGACAGAAATGAAAAACTGGAAGAACCATATAGCAGGCTCCAGAACCCAGGAGATTGTTGTGATTGAAGTATTAGTAGAAAGCAAGTAGTCGTTTATAATGGACACATGTAACTTTTATTATCTAGAAGTGGAAAGTCATGGTGATCGTTTTTTTTTCTTACGGAAAAGGCCGATTAAAGACGTTTACTTTAACAGATGAATATCCTTTTAATCAAGAAGGCGTTCTTCGTGACACAATTATTAAACATGTCAGTGACTTAATGTATTAAACAAAACAAGTTCATGATATCGGAAAACAGGATAAAAAGGACAACAGTTTTTTCATGAAATGTTTTTAGTTTATGTTTGGGATAAAACTTTTTCGAACAAGACAATTTTCTTTCATATTACCCTCAATCTAAAACAGATTTTTGTATGTCCATATTATCACCAAAGACCAATGAATAGACAAAAATTAATGGCATAACACTGCTGTCGCAATACGCCCCTCTCTGCTGGGTGATTAGAAAGACAAAGTTTTTATATTTTGTAAGTTATAAAAGCAACAGCTACGTCTCAAATTTAAATATAAGTTTAAAGTTAGGCACGAGACTTATATACACACATGACTTTGATTTTCACACTACCCTTTAAATGTATCATTTTTGCTTTATTTTAACGGTCAAAACTGTTCCTGTTCACCTCATTTTATGGTAGATGTTTCGGTTTCCTGCCGTCAGAGTGTAGGAGTATGACCTCAGAGTGAATTGGCGCCTCAATTGGAAACACACGCCAAATTATAAGTACCCGGGAGAGTAAGATTCTTGTGGGAAAGCGTTTATATTGCATACAAAATCTCCGTGATATTCTGGCGATAAATGGACTGATTACAGTGTCGCTTCAAACCACAGTCAGACGCTGCCAACAGTTCCACGAAGGTTGCATAGTTGTTCACGATGATGATCTGGAGGATTTCCCATCGACGTCAGCCGCACACAACAGTTCCGAGGCTATCGAGGAAGAAAATCATGATGAAAGAAATTTTCGAACATGATGACGTTCTGGCTGTGTTTCTGGAATGGCTCCTTCAACAAGGAGCGAATTTATGTTGTCGAGGAACTGAACGATCGGTGGAACGTTTCGACCGTTCTTCACCGAGACTACCTAACGACGCTGGAATATAGCGTGTTGTTAACTTGTCACTTCGAAATGTACTGCAAGATTCAATTAAAGTTAGTCGGCCTGCCATAATAAAGTGAAGCTAACTTTTTGATGACCTCTCATACATTACGTGCCTCGTCATATATATCATGAGCAAAGTCTGATTCATCATACTACCTGGAGGTACGTCAGTTGCTTATTTCGTTTTTGATGGTAGCATTTCAGCCAAGTATGAAATAATGAGTAGCCAAGGAAGACCTCAACCCAACCACACGACCGTATCGAACTCTATCAGAGGCTTCTTATAAGTCAGGAAACAAGGTTTAGTAACGCAATAGACAGCTGTTATCGAAGTCCACGTACATATGCTACAAACGCAGAAATACGAACACCATGAACAAACCACGACTGTCCACAAAGTTCTACTCCATTTTAGGCATTTTATGCCATTATCAAATACAATGCTAAAAATTCTAAGACCATTAACAAGTCTACCTTAACAGATATGAGATGTTAATGGTCCAAGAACTTTTAGCATTCTACTTGATAATAGTATAAAAACTAAAATCTAGATAGTACAGAAGATAGATACAGTAAGATACACTTACATGGCGGTTTATTCTTCCAAACAATTGTAGCTGTAGCTGCTAGTTCAGCCGTTGTTACTGCGGTGATGTCTTTTATAACCCAGGAATAAATTCCGTCTCGGAGCGGATGGTAGAGACCCTAGCCTCCCAAGCACACTCCGTTAATGACCTGAGCACCATACGAAGAAGCAGAAGGGCAGCAAAAGTTGTATGCTAGAGCGTTTTCTTTTTTTTTTAAGAGAGAGAGAGAGAAGAGAGAGAGAGAGAGAGAGAGAGAGAGAGAGAGAGAGGGAGAGGGCCGGGGGGGGGGGGGGGTAATCAACTTGATGTTCTGCTTCTACTCATTACTCCTTCCTTCTTCGATATACCCTCAATCCATATTATGTACTCATTAGACTGTTCGTTCTATTCAACAGGTCCTGAAATTCTTCTTCACCTACACTGGTGTGGTGTAACTGTTAGCTTCAGACAGAGACTAATGACTTCACTCTGGCGTGTAACCGGTTTTATATCCTGGTCTCCGACCGACAACGTTGCTAAGGCAGCAGCTTCTTCCAGAGCCGCCGTCAGGAGATGGTTCCGCCTCCCGGCGGACACTCCCCTGGGCTACTTCCACGCTCCTGTTGCCCAGGGGGGCCTCGGCATTCCATCGTGCCGTTGGATGGGGCCAAACCTTCGTCGGTCCCGTCTCCTGGCGTTGAAGAAGGTCGGGCCAGCCTTCGACGGTGCAGGCCTGGATGAGGTGCAGCGTGAGATCGAGGTACTGGAGCGGCATCTTATGTGGGAGGGCCACCTCCTCAAATCGTCAACGCAGGTTGGAGAAATGTGGGCAGCACGCCTACACGTTGCCATCGACGGCGCAGCGCTGTCATCTTCCGCCGCCGTCAAAGGGCAACATCAGTGGGTCGCCGACACCAGTCGTCTTCTATCTGGGCGTAACTACATCGACGCTCTCCGCGCCCGCATCAACGCCTTCCCGACGATGGCACGGCGTAGCCGGGGGCGGGAAGCGGACACCAGATGCCGCGCGGGCTGCCAGGCCGTGGAGACCGCCAACCACGTATTACAGGCTTGCTACAGAACGCACGGGTCCCGAGTGAAGCGTCATGACGCAATTGTGCGCTATGTCGCTCGTGGACTCGCGCAGAGGGGCTTCAATGTCTCTGTGGAGCCCCACCTCCGTACACCTGAGGGGATACGCAAGCCTGACGTGGTGGCGGTCAAAGACGGCACCGCCCGCGTGATCGACGCCCAGGTAGTCGGAGACCATCTCCGGCTCGACTGGTGTCACTCTCAGAAGGCGGCCTACTACGACACGCCATCCATCCGGCGTGCCATCTCCAATCTGCACCGTGACGTCGAGGAGGTGACTGTGTCCACCGCAACATTGAACTGGAGGGGCGTATGGTCTCCAGCGTCGGCGAAGGATCTTCGCACATTAGGATTTCGACCCCGAGAACTGGCGGTGCTCAGCACAAGAGTACTGCAGAGCTGCTACACGAGTTACCGTATTTACGAACGAATGACGTCCGCAAGGCCGATGCCACGTGCCGGCGTCGGATAGACTGCTGGATATTTTCTTCGCCTTGACTCCTGGGGCCTATCCACAGGAGGAATACCCGTCTTTGTTCTTTGTTCTTTGTCTTTCTCTTTGTCTATCTTTGTTTTCTTCCTTTTTCCTCAATACGTTATATTTATTTATTGTTGTTATTTTATTCGCCCTGTAAGTCCCCACCTCGGTGGTGGACATGGCGTACACATGTCATCTTTTGTATATATAATGTATTGTATTTATATGTTGTTATTCCTCGGAATAAAGACGGCTTGTCATACCGGTTAATCCACGCAGACGTCGTCATTAGCAAATGTTCCACGAGGCCGCTATACTAGACACATCATTAAACTGAAGTTTTCTATTTGCTGTTTGCTGAATATCATAAAAGAACAGAACTAGGTGAAGGTAGATTGTTCTAGGTTGTTGGGTCGCGTCATATTCTTCTTCAATATCTTTACACCCATTCTGCTAGGATCTTGTTCAGAGGCATCACGAACACTGGAACATCCGGAGGAAGATCCCAGTGCAGGTCTCTAAACATTGATTTAGTGTGAGGATAATGAAAATGTCTCGGCGTAACAACCTATAAGATTTTTACCTTCAGCGACAATTCCCGCGAAAGCATGCAGACTCCCGTAGAGCAAGATACACTCCATGAAATTGAAATAAGAACACCGTGAATTTATTGTCCCAGGAAGGGGAAACTTTATTGACACATTCCTGGGGTCAGATACATCACATGATCGCACTGATAGAACCACAGGCACATAGACACAGGCAACAGAGCATGCACCATGTCGGCACTAGTACAGTGTATATCCACCTTTCGCAGCAATGCCGGCTGCTATTCTCCCATGGAGATGATCGTAGAGATGCTGGATGTAGTCCTGCGGAACGGCTTGCCATGCCATTTCCACCTGGCGCCTCAGTTGGACCAGCGTTCGTGCTGGACGTGCAGACCGCGTGAGACGACGCTTCATCCAGTCCCAAACATGCTCAATGGAGGACAGATCCGGAGATCTTGCTGGCCAGGGTAGTTGACTTACACCTTCTAGAGCACGTTGGGTGGCACGGGATACATGCGGACGTGCATTGTCCTGTTGGAACAGCAAGTTCCCTTGCTGGTCTAGGAATGGTAGAACTATGGGTTAGATGAGGGTTTGGATGTACCGTGCACTATTCAGTCTCCCCTCGACGATCACCAGACGTGTACGGCCAGTGTAGGAGATCGCTCCCCACACCATGATGCCGGGTGTTGGCCCTGTGTGCCTCGGTCGTATGCAGTCCTGATTGTGGCGCTCACCTGCACGGTGCCAAACACGCATACGACCATCATTGGCACCAAGGCAGAAGCGACTCTCATCGCTGAAGACGACACGTCTCCATTCGTCCCTCAATTCACGCCTGTCGCGACACCACTGGAGGCGGGCTGCACGATGTTGGGGCGTGAGCGGAAGACGGCCTAACGGTGTGCGGGACTATAGCCCAGCTTCATGGAGACGGTTGCGAATGGTCCTCGCCGATACCCCAGGAGCAACAGTGTCCCTAATTTGCTGGGAAGTGGCGGTGCGGTCCCCTACGGCACTGCGTAGGATCCTACGGTATTGGCGTGCATCCGTGCGTCGCTGCGGTCCGGTTCCAGGTCGACGGGCACGTGCACCTTCCGCCGACCACTGGCGACAACATCGGTGTACTGTGGAGACCTCACGCCCCACGTGTTGAGCAATACGGCGGTACGTCCACCCGGCCTCCCGCATGCCCACTATACGCTCTCGCTCAAAGTCCGTCAACTGCACATACGGTTCACTTCCACGCTGTCGCGGCATGCTACCAGTGTTAAAGACTGCGATGGATCTCCGTATGCCACGGCAAACTGGCTGACACTGACGGCGGCGGTGCACAAACGCTGCGCAGCTAGCGCCATTCGACGGCCAACACCGCGGTTCCTGGTATGTCCGCTGTGCCGTGCGTGTGATCATTGCTTGTACAGCCCTCTCGCAGTGTCCGGAGCAAGTATGGTGGGTCTGACACACCGGTGTCAATGTGTTCTTTTTTCCATTTCCAGGAGTGTAGTTCGCACTCGATCGGTGCTGGCGGAGATCGTTTATAGTCCTGCCAAAAGAGTGGTCTGGTCGAACGTGCTTCTCGCGTAAAAGGGAATGACACTCGAGTCGTCAATCCCTATTAGTGTGTATCATTTGGGAATACAATAGCAAACGGGATACCATCTACACTGGCGGAAAAGAAAAAGAAATTCCATAGACGAATTATGCAACACAAAAGAAAGTAGGTAGGCGTGTTTCTACATCGGAATGATGATGTCTATTCAGATTTCGAACCAATCGCATGAGTAGCTCTTGTAGCGCGATTATGAGGATGTAACGGAGGATGTTTGCTTTAAATACGCTCTATAACGGTCGTGAGCGTTGGTTAAATTTGCGATAGGACATTATGAACAACTACTGAGCTTGAACGAAGTTGTGTAATAGGGCTGCCCTGAATATGGATGTTCCTTCTTCAGTACTGCAGGAAGACTTGGCAGCAATGTAGCAGCTGTACATGATGGTTCGCTGCGGTTCGGTCACGAGAACATATGGTCGCGAGAAGACCGCGTTCTACATCGAGGAGGAGAGATTAGTGTTTAACATCCCGTTAACAAGGAGGTCATTAGAGACGCAGCACAAGCCGGATTAGGGAAGGAACTGGAAGTAAATCGGCCGTGCCCTTTAGGAAGAACAATCCTGGCATTTGCCTGTAACAATTTAGGGAAATCACGGAAAACCTAAATGACAATGGGCGGGCGCGGGTTTCAACCGTCGTCGTTCCGAATGTGAGTCCACTGTGCTAAACAATGCGCCACTTCGTTCGGTGGTTCTGGATGGCCATGTGGCAGTACCGAGAAGCAAGACCATCGTGTTCGGCTTATGGTTCTGAAGCGGTGTACTGCATCTACAGCAGAATTTTGAGCATAAATTGGCACCACAGAGACACTACGGACTGCTACAAATAGGTTACTTCAAAGACAGACACAAGACAGACGTCTTGTAGTGTGCTTTCCAGTGACCCCAGACCACTGTCATTTCCGACTTCAGTGTTGTGAGAGCTTAATGGAAAGGGGAGTGGAGGTCTGTTATGTTTTGTGATAAAATCTAGTTCTGCTTCGATGTCAGTCACGGCCATGTGCTGGGTAGAAGGAGGCCAGTGGACGCGTGCACTCACCCCAAACCAAAGCCATTTGCGACTGCAGTGATGTCAAGCTAAAGCTCATTGGAGGACAGAGTCGAGGTATGTTGCGTTTTTTGATGAAAGATGGTTTTGCCTCGGTGCCAGGGATGGTGCTGTCTTGTTTAGAATGAGTCCAGTAGAAAGCCTACACTCATCCTGTTTGTAAGCTATATCTAGAGCTATGGTTTGGTGTGCGATTTCATATGAGAGGAGCAGAACTCTCGTGGTTATCGCACATCCTCTGACTGCAAATTTGACATATCTGGTGGCTTGACCTGTTGTGCTGCTGTTCATGAACAGTATTCCAGGGGGTGTTTCCGAGAGGATAACGCTCGCCCACATACAATTGTTGTAAACCAACATGTTCTACGGAGTGTCGACAGGTAGCCTTGGCCTGCTCTTCCACCAGATATGTTTCCACTCAAGCACATAGGGGACATCATCGGACGACTCTAGCGTCATTCACAACCAGCATTAAGGGTCACTGTGTTGACGGGCCAGTTTCAACAGGCATGGAACTCCATCAAACAAACTGACATCCGGCGCTGTACAACACAATGGACGCACGTTTCATGCTTGTGTTCAACATTCTGGTGGTTACACCAGTTACTAATATTTTAGTTGAATCAACAGTTGAGATCGCAATAGCTTTTATTTATTATGACCGGTTTTGGCTCATGTTAATGGGGGTAGGACGTCAAACGGGCCGACTTGGAGCAGGAGAGGCACCACAGGACATTTCAATTTCCACTTTTACAAATAAATTTATAAAACTTTGTCAGAATGATCAGGAAGAATTCAGAATCCACACTCTTAGCAGTGGAAGTTGTAAAACATAACGAAATAATTTTTTTACATGTGAAATTTCATAATTTTTTTCACTTAACAATGGCAGCATTTGTTGTTATAGGTACACTTCTCTTCATAAATAAGAGAGATTTTTCGATGAATTTTGCACAGCATACAAACCGTGCTTAAAGGTGTATGAAACTCTAGAATTTTCCAAATCTATTAAAAACGTTGGTAAAAATGGAGGTAATTAACTACCAAATTTCTGTTTTTTCTTAACATGAAGTTTACAATACAACAGCTCATTCGTTTTTTCATAAATTAAATAATTTCTAGAGTTTCTTGCACCTGTAAGTATGGTATGTATGCTGTGCAAAATTCACCGAAGAATCTCTCTAACTTATGAAGAAAAGTGTACCTATAGCAATAAATGCAGCCATTAGTAAGTTAAAAAATTATGAATTTTCACACGCAAAAAAATTATTTAGTTATGTTTTCGAACTTCCACTGCAATGAGTGTGAATCCTAAATCCTTCCTGGTGATGCTGACAAAGTTTTATGAATTTATGTGTGAAAGTATAGACACTGAAAATTAAAATGTTCTGTGATGCCTCTCCTGCACCAGGTCGGCCCGTTTGACGTCCTACCCCCCTTAAGGGTATCCTCAGATTTCTGGGTCCCCTGTAGCCGGTGCTGGAAGCTTCTCGGCTTTTCACGTGATGCCATGATCGTACACTGTGTACCAAAAACCCGCCAGCACCTGCCATAGGGCGCTCAAAAAATCTGAGGATGCCTTTAACATAAGCCGAAACCGGTCATAATATAATCGTTATTGCGATCTAAATCGTTGTTTTCACCAAAGTATAGCACCAGATTGTTGCGCTTCACAGAAAATATTGTAAAAATTTTATGGTTACTATTATTCCCGTTTTCAACATTTTCTGTGTTTTATCTCGCGCTGCAATGTTTTTCTGTCAGTGTAGTCAATTGTAAACCCTCTGTATCATACTACACACGGTCCGTGTTCCCAGATGTATATTTAGAAACTTGGCAGGAGAGATTTTCTTGGCTGCTAGCACTGATTATCCTTGTATTATGCAGTGTTCTATCCTGTCAGTAAATGGAAGCCAAACACAGATCCACGATTCAACTGCACCAGAAATGCCCTCAAGCATGACGAGACTGCGCTGTGGCCGGGAATCTACGGCTTGTTAGAGGAGGCAGGCGCCGAGCAGGTGGCGCCAGCGCGTGGCTTTGCGGTCGGCGTTCCCTCTCCCCCGACCAGAGCGCAATTAGAGGGCGACTTGGTGCACCGCCTTTGTCCCGTAACGTCTGTCCTAATACGAGCCGGCCTCTCTTTTGTGCCGGTAACCGTGACCCCGCCATACAAGCCCGCGAGGTGACTGGCCAGTAGCCATAGACAAGAGTCGGTCCGCACCAAGTCACAATAGCTCCGCACATGTTGTAAGCACTAGTAGTGCCGCTGGTATCGGTCTAATGAAACTGGCATGACTACATAATGTTCTATGAACCAAGTGTAATCTCAAATGCAAGATATTTCATCTCGCATTTAGCGACACCCTTTTTTATTGGTCATAAATTCTGTAAATATTTCCTATGCAAATTGTCATTTATTTTGATGAATGTAAATGTCAGAGAGGTATGTAAGCATGGAGAAATTTAATAATCTAGGACGAAATATGTTATTCTCTTTATGTTTGACAATCTAAGGACTATCAGTGAGTAATTTAAAGTGGCTACTTGCTGTGGAGTAGTTTGGGAAGAGAAGTTGTGTATGGCCGCACGGCGTGAAAATTGGGTGAGTATTGCCCTTTATGACTAAACAACAAAGCTCAAAAATACCTTTATATAATTGTGAACCACAAAGAAGAAGTGGTATTTGAAATATGTGAAATGATTTCAGGAATATATCAACAAAGTGAAATCTGAAACGTGTTCATTGTTTTGATTAGAACTGGTACAAAATGAAACCCAAGAACTCCAGCAAAGCCAATATTTCGTCAGTATTCTACAGGGAAGAAAGAAGGAAGACCCCCAGACGTGAACAAAGAGAAGCAAAAAGGGAGAATTTTACAGGATAAATACCGATTATTTTGATCAACCAACATTTCTGAATTTTTCAGCATGTTTTCTCAGTGTTCTGTCAGGAAGAAAGAAGTATATGTCCTGAAAATCTGCAGAGACAGAATTTAATAATTAATTTGAATCACTAATTATAGGAGAGAGGGTCAGATCACGGAACTGAAATGATTTACATATTTGAAGAAGCTATTTTAAAATGAATTTGTGTCTGTATTCTTTACCTATTAAATTTTCTCTGAATACATAGTGCATTAAATCTAAATTTTTCAGAATTCCAAAGTGTCTTTAGAGTTCCGACACAGTGAAATCTGTTGCCGTTAGTCCAACTTGAGCTGAGTACTTTATGTGGAGATGTGTTATTAAGCCATCTATACAAGTTTATCTGGTGGTGCTACACTTGTTACTTATACATTGTTAAATGTGTAAATGACAGAATTTAGCACCTGCATGGAACGATAAATTATTTGGTGCTTCAGCTACAGGCAGAAAACAACAGTAAATTTTAACTAAATAATTTTACTGTGGCTGAAGACTTCTGGTAATTACTTGTAATTAAACAAAATACATCCTTTTTCACCATGGATACTTTTTAAAATCGTATTTTGTAACAGTCATCACCATTCCACCATAAACATAAAAAAGCGTATTGCATTAATAGTAATCTTAGTACCTCTTTGCTAGTGGTTAACTTAGTAGACCACCAGGTCACACTGTACATAAAGCGTGTGTACGAGTGGTTGCCTAATGTTCTGTTCGCAAGGGAAATATCACGGTTATAAATAAATTAACAACAGACCTGCGATTCACAACCTACAGCTAAAGAAATTGACTAGATAGGTATCTAGTCGTAAGGATATTCTACTCCAGCTTAAATTGGAAATGATAATGTTGAACAGATATCTTACTAGAATCTATGGAACTAGATAAGGTAAAATTATTTATTTTCAAACAACAGAAAATTGCGAAAATATGTATAAAGTCAATACAGAATGTTAAATCCTACACTTAATGTAGCTCCGAAATTTAGAGAACATCTGTGACTTTGCTTACAATCATGCCCCCATTTACTAGATGGGCACACTAAGTTGGCTAATTTTAATTGGCCCTGCGGAACAGAAGACCTCCACCCTGACTACCAGTGACAGTAAAGAGCTCAGAGAATAAACAAATATATCCCAACACTTTTAGTATGACTGTTTCTCTAACTGCTGATGCGTTATGCGTATATCACGGATCGTGATAATGGGAAGAGTGGTACTGCAGTGACGTTCTCAGAACCACTGGCCACGGCGCAGTTGATGTACGTTGCGTACCAATAATTTCTGTATACACAATGGCCGTAACGCACTGTCCGCAAAACTGCTACAGCTGAAATTGTTTCGGTACAACACAGAACAAGAGTCAAGGTTTCTCGGACTCCACAGAAAAGCAAAGAATCTTCAGTCTCCTTACAGAAAAACGACTTAATAATCTCTCCCTGGCGAAGTCGACACTTTGCAAATTCTGATAGCAAGACTCTGCACCGACGCTCTTAAGCTGCGCCGGCATGACGCGACACCTGCAGAAGAATCTCCCATTGCAAGCCGTATGACTGTTTCCAGCAAGTCTCACGGATTTCGCGTGTGCTCTCCCAGCAACGAATCCCCACATCTGTTAAATAAGTAGCGTTTCCCACAACAGGGGTAATGAAGTTCTCAGCCAAACACTTGTAGTTCTCACTCAATATAGAACACTGTACTTGAACATTTCACACCACCTCCTATGCCTAAGGACGCAGCCAGTGAATTTCACTGTATAAAATCCACAATATATATATATATTTTTATTACGAGTGGAATATGAACGTGTGGAAAATTTCGTAACTCAATATTATTCATTCAATGAAGTAATTATTTCTTAAGAAGATGATAATTACGTAAAACAAAGACAATATTTGTTTCACATTCTTTGTTAATCTATGTCAATCTTTTCTTTTGTTTTGTTCCCTTTTGTCGTCTTCTTCCGATGTACATCGCCGACCCAAGACGCGAATCGATTTAAGGTCTGTTGAATGAAAAATATTTAATGTAAAATTATTGTACTTTTATGTTCGTTTTCTGGTAAAAACAAATAGAGCCAAATGCGTTAAAACTATTTATGATTACTTATTGAAAATTAAAAGTTTTATAATAGCTGCAAGAAGAGCAGCCGTTTTTAGTTGCGATTATGTAGCAACTTCGTTTGTACTTCTAGTTGAAAATAGCCTGGGGATGTGTTAAACTAATTTGCAAAATAATTTAATAATCTTTTTATTGATGGCATCAATTGAAATGATTAATTATTTATTGAGCAAAGGGTAATCTTAATTAAAAAAGAAATCCTCTATCTTTTGTTGGCCGCCATCTTAACTTTTATCACCGTGTCAAATTTAAATTGCTTGGAACTGCAAACAATATTCCGATGTGTAAGAAATAAATGTGCACAGGTAGTACTGAACTCTATTTATAAAAGAAAAAAATTAATCGAATCAGGCTGCATTTCCTAAGAACAGTGCTGATGGTGTTTATTATGCAACAAGATTTAATTGCTGATGTATGAGGCCACAATTAAACTGTGGACGAATCATGGAGAAAAATACTTTTTGTAGCATACGTCAGTGTTGTGTGCGGGTGGTAGTCAGTGGTTCCTTTTCATGATCAACTTGTTAAGAACAATTAAATCCATCGACGACAAAAATTATAGAAGTTCTGATGTACGATCTGTAATTTTAGTGATATGAACATAGCTTACAGTCAATATTATTACACTACATCAGGTGGAATTCTTGTGCAATTTGAAAAAAAAATAATTATCCGGGAGAAATTGTAGTATGAATAATGTATTATCCATGTGTATAATATTGTCAGTGTCATTTACAAAATCAAATCAATGCAAATGCTAAAAGAAAAACCAGAGTGAATTCAAGCCGCAGAATACCATAGAGTATCGTATGATCCATATTCATGGCATTTGTCCATGTTGATGATACACAAAAACCGCCACACCTCTTAAGGTTTCTTGGTCACGGTTTATCACTGTTCACATTTTTCGCTAAATAAATCAGTGTCCACTAGCAAGACTGCACTGACGCTCTTAAGCTGCGCCCGCATGACGCGACACCTGCAGAAGAATCCCGCATTGCACGCCGTATGACGGTTTCCAGCAAGTCTCACGGATTCTGCGTGTGCTCTCCCAGCAACGAATCCCCGCATTTGTTAAATAAGCAGCGGCTCTCACAACAGGGGTAATGAAGTTCTCAGCCAAACGCTTGTAGTTCTTACTCAATATAGAACACTGTACTTGAACATTTCACAACACCTCCTATTACTAAGGACGTTGTCAGCGAATTTCCCTGCTCACCTCTTTGACGAGAAAGACTCCACTCTATACTCTTCAGAGCAGTAAAACATCCCACCTGCTAGAACACAACTCATCTTCTTTTCTAAGTCTCCTTCTACCAATCGCCACTTTCACATGCACGCGGAACAGTCAACATCCTCTGCTGTCAGCGCCCAGCTCAAATTAATTCCCAGGCATACAACTCTACAGAATACGTTAGTACATGGTGCTGCCCAATATCAGCGAAAGAAATGGTCAGTTATCGAATCACGAATCGTAAATTGCGATCTCACATTGAATGAAATACGCAAACTAACTCCTATAATATTATATCTATGCAGGAAAACTATCGCCGTCCTACAGATGATAGGAATGATTTGGCGCCTATCATTATCAAACAATGCATTGTGGTGTGTTATGTGGAGTGATATGACAGCATTTGCATGACACGTTTAGTATAACAGTGGCAGCCCAGTACATACACAAAGAATAACTTACACTGCATCTGCCGCCAATGATTCTGAATGTTTGAACTCAATCAGGTCTATGACCAAAGCTTTGCACATTCACCCAGCTGATGTTGATTTGCACTTCAGCTAAACTAAATGTTTCCGATCGTGGGCAATTCACTCTGTCTTGGTATTCTGAACTGAGTTGTATGAGTGTGTCTTTCTCGTTATTGGTACAGGGTCACATTCGTCACCTTAATAGTCAAATTACTATTTAGCACTCGCGTTCTGGAGGACGAAGGTTCAAACCCGCGTCCTGCCATCCTGATTTAGGTTTTCCGCGAGTCTCCTGAATCGCTAAAGCAAATGCTTAAATGGTTTTTCGAAAGGACACGGTCACTTTCCTTCTTCATCCTTCCCTAATCCGAACTTGTGCTCTGTCTCTAATGACCTCATTATTGACTAGATGTTAAACACTAGTCTCCTCCTCCCTCTTCTTCCTCCTATTCCTCCTACTTTTTAGTAACTTTACACACTGTTGTGTTGTTCCCTTCTTCTCTGCAACTCAAATAAACTTATTTACCAAGAAAGTTCATTACATGAAGCATTACTTTTTTGTGGAAACATTACTTTCTACAGTATGAGCATGCGCTGTATCCAGCTGTGTCAATAACCTAATACATTAACTTTGACTGTTTCCCGCATTGTTGTATTACTACCCTTGCCCACAGCCACATGTGTTGGTTGCCCATCAGAGTTCTCTGGTCGCTTGCGAAGCTTAGGCAGCACGAATGCCAGGGACCGCATTGTTCACGGAATGCTTTGACTTACAAGTTTTTGGGTTTCATGCTACGTTTTCATTCTCTTTACACGAAATATCGGCAACTTCCTCTAAATGTGGAAATACTAAGTCGGTCTTAAGTTCGTAGAGTTTTTGCTCTGTGTGTTGGTATTCTGGTTGTTCTGGGGTTACTCACCGATAGTTTCTTTTTATTTGTGGTTCACTTTTGTTACTTGAGATTACATGTTATCATTTGGAGCTGTGGACTCTGGTTAATGGAGTGTGGAGTGGCGAAATCGGAACACTGCCGACATATTCGTCTGTTTCAGTACATAGAGAGGTGACATCAGCGGAGGCAATCAGAAATATTTGCGCCGTTTATGGGGCTAATGCTGTTGGAGAGAGCAAGTTAAGAAAATGATTTCTTCGTTTTCAGGAATCTCGTTTCCTCTCTAGTGACTTTCCCTGTTCAGGAAGGCCTTCGAAGTTTGATGAAGATTGTTCAAAACTAATAAAAAGTTTTGAGTCATTATGCCGTGGTCGAATGGATTTCACTTTCAAACTCGATATTTCGCCCCCATCTGCGGAGGAAATTTTCAAGAGGTATCGTAACTTTTTGTTTGACCGATTCTCACCCTGGCTCGCTACTGCCTACAACAAAATGCCGCTTCCACGTGACTCCTCGCAGTGGCGTACCGCACATGTTTTGAATAGGCCAGGGCATGTGGCCGTTTTCGACTGCCTTCATCCACTGTTGATATCCCGTGGTGGAGAATTTTTACATTACTTCTTCAGCACCACTATCGAAAAGTCATTCAATTTCACGCCCTCCTCCTTACTACTGAAAGTCCTGAGGTGTTTTGTAATCTCTAGGGCCTCTCTGTATAGCCTTTCATGGTGTCCGCTTGGGGCTGCCAGTACTTGAGTTCTATAGAAATGAATGCGGTGGTCTCTTGACTGTAAGGCATGTTCTGCAACAGCTGATCTGTAAATCTCCCCTCTTCTGCAGCTGCCCTTGTACACTTCGTGTTGTTTTTTGGCAGCTCTTTTTGTATACTCACGTACATATCGCCAAAACTACACGAAATCCTATAAATTACAGCTTTTTCAGTGGTTGGCGAGCATCTTCGGCCGATTTTAGATATTGTATCTGCCGTGTAAGTGTGTAGATTACCACGCTGTTCTGCTCTTTCAGAATCTTTTCCTATGCGGTCAGTTCACCGTCGGATGATAGCAACAGCGGATGACGGCAGTCGACAACGGCCAACTGCACTCGTGTAATTAAAACATGTAATGTCATGCCACTGCGCGGAATTTTACTATAGTCAGTAGCGAGCCGGGGTGTGAATGGGACATTCTTTCAAAGCTTCGTTCCCCTTTGAAAATGTTCTCCGTAGATTGGCCCAAACGACGGCTTTGAAAGTGAAATTCATTCCACCACAGAATAATAGCCCTGAACATTTGATTAATTATGATATTTCAAGCCGTGAAAGTTTGCTTTTTACGAAGATTGTTCAAATGCATGAATCCACATTGATACACGTCACTGTACTCGAGTACTGGAAAATGTGCTGAAATGTATCACTCCACCATCGTGTGACATTCGCATGCAGAGGGGAAGGTTCGAAAATCGAATATGTATGTACCACATGTTCCAAACCAAAATCACAAAAATCAGCGGGTGACTATATGGGCACCTCTGCCTGCTTATCACGAGCTGTCTCGTGAACAAAACCGACCTCTCCTAACCGGTATCGTTACTGGCGACGATAAATGGGGTCGCTTTGGTAGTATAAAGGAAAGAAAGGAATGACCAAGAACAACGACCGTGAGGACTGCGTGAAATGATACTACTCCAAGATAAGACCCGCGCACATCCTGCTGCACTGACAAAAAACACTACACAGGAGATAGGTAGGAAAGTCATTCCGCACCCCCCTTATTCTCCTGATCTTGTGCCCACAGATTTTCACCTTTCACACTCATTGTTGAACAACCTTCTAGGAAAGTTTTTCGCCTCGAACCCACGTGATTCCTAAAAACGCGTAATCGATAAGCTACTCTGGCGTTGGTAGACTGTCGTAAATAGTAAAGGGGAATATGTTACTGAAGACAAACATTTGTGTGCGGACCCTACATTTCTCCACAGTTGCATATGTTGCTGTCACTGTTAGCCTTCTTCACCAACTTACTCCCACATCTACAAACCCAGAGTCTCAACATATTCAACGTTCTCTATTTGGACCTTGGTATGCTGTGTCAACGTGCAACTTCTTGCTGTGAAACGATTCTAAATCTTTTGGGAATGATTATTTCTATACTTTGAGATTTCTGGCCTTCGGGGTCATAATCAGGGTTCTGATGTTTCGAGATGTAGAGCCTTTAGTCAGACAACTTCTGTCCGTAATGCTCTCCATGTAGACAAAATGGACTTTTGATTACTATCCCGGTCTAAGTCTTTCAGTCCGACGTCGTATCAATGACTTGCACATCAATTTGTCTGCTTGTGCAGGGCGAGTCGACTAAAAGTTGCAACGCAAATACTGGGGAATTGGGAAGTCCAATTGATGCCTGATTTTCAGAGAACTGATTGGCAGTTAGTGGTTCGTACTGTTAGCTAATCAACAGATCGTAATGGTACTGAGAAAGTGTACTTTTTATGCAAAAATACCTTTTTTAAATGGAACAAATCCTATTGACAAACTATAAGTAGGATACATTAGAGTGCCAGCGGAGTTTGTTGCAGGACTCTAGTGAGATTCGTTTGTGAGACATCATGTTGTGAAAAGTTCCCACACAGAAATTTATAAAGTTTCTGTGAAAGGTCTCTGTTGGATTCCTTTCATGTTAATTTCTTAAATCTGTTGCCATTTACGGAATAAATTCCTCTTCTGAATTTACTGTGGTGTTTCTGACTATCTGGGAGGAGACTGAGCAGTGGTACTTTTACACATAAACAAGAACGATCTGTCACACTACTACACTTTAAAAAACAGTTTATATGTAATTCATGTCACACAGTCTCATATGGAACCTACATCTGCTTTCTTTTGTATACAGTATATGATAAGATTTGTCATCCCCCTTCCCTTCTGTGTGAAAGAATGAATGAGCAAATATATTTCTAGTTGCATGCTTGATGGTAGCAGACAAGCTTGTCTGCTAGAGAACAGTAGGACCAACGTCGGAACAGGAAGATACGCTTTCTAAAAGCAAAGAGGTTTCTATCCTTAGTATTGTCCTGTCCGTTCCTTGTCATGTTGGTATGGGAAGCTGCCTCTCTGATCACTTCCGTTTTGTATCGGGAAGCACGCTCGGTAGGAGCGCAGGTCAGTCTGTCCGTGGCGAGCGTCTGAAGTGGTAAGATCTCCGGCTAAGCGCGTGTCTGCTAATCCGTAGGACAATGGATTTCTTAAGTTCAGCCTAACTGAAAATTTAATCACCTTTATTTCAGGTTTAGCTCTAAAATATCTAATGTTATCTTAAATTGCAACACAGCGTGTTTCGAGTGTGAACTTCAGAATATCTTCCCGTAGTTGCTTTGTCACTACTTTGTGAGTAAAGTGGAGCCACGTGTTGATCAGTAACTCTAACTAAGAACATAAATCTTAAATGCGAAAGTGCGTAAGATTATAACGTCTCGTGATAACAATATTTTTCAATATAGCAACTTTTCCTTATGTTCAACCCACGTGTGGTGTACTTTGTGAGAACAGTACCACGTGCTTATAAAATTGTTTGACCCACCAGGTTAATAGTGAGACGATAGTAACCAGTTCGAGATTTTTTTTGTAAATTGCGTTTCGTTGCAATTTATTTTAATTATCAGAATTATTGTGGAGTTACACTCATTGTGTAAGCCAAGTTGACCACGTGAAGCATGTGGTGTAATCATCAAAGTAGCCCCCAGCTATACTTTTCGGGACGATTTCACAGGAGTTAGTATGAATTTAGTATGCCAGTGTGTGGTAATTACATGACGAACAGGATTGCGCTACGAACGTAACTTCTTTGGGTGAAAATTGAATCGGTTGGTTGTGGTCAATTTCCTCTTGCGTATGTTTCAACGTTCTTCGTGTGTTATTTCATGAATGCAGTGTTGTATGCAGTCTCCCAATCTTGGCTCCATATTTGATGTGGTCTGTAAGATTACAAACTCACATTTTCACAATCCTAAATAAGGCACCAGTTTTGTTATGAATCAAGTTTAATATGCTGAAATTTCAATGATATATGTTAAAATAAATTTCCAAATATAAACTGATTTATTTCTTTTTATTAAATTCTCTTTTCTTATATATGTATCACTGGTTTTCGTATGGGTATTAAAAGGTTATAATTAATGTTAGTCTGGTGAAAAAGTTGCTCAGTAATGCAACGTTAACTTCCTCAGATAGCTCACAGCTTTTAACCCGCTTTTACTGTCTATCAGCACCGCTTTCACATCAAATTAATGCAACAATGTTACATCTGTGGTAGCACACTGTAAAGAACAATACCCTTGTGTGCATTAGTTTTGTGGATTCTGACCATTAACGAGACAACTGACCATAACAGGTGTCTTCAGAATGCCCACCGGCACCTGCATCCAATCCAAAGATTTGGAAAACATCATATAATATTTCGTGAAGTATAGGCTGGGCAGCTATTATGTTGGCACCACATGTTCCTCCTAATGTGCAGAAGAACTTCCTCTAGCTTGGCTGAAAAATGGTCTGTCAGCAGGCTGCGATACTTGTGCATGTTCAGTGTTGTATATGAAAAACGGGCCTACGATACGATGGTTCACTACCCAAAACGAAACGTCTACAGTACATGAACCCTTACTGGGTTTGTCAACAGACCAACAGCGCACGTTTCGGCTGTTAATCTGGTCACGACTGGTAAATTTGGCTTCATCACTAAACAAGATACATGATACATCTTGAGTATTCAGCCTTAATGCCCATGTACAGAAGTTAATGCGATTCTCATAATCGTTTCCATGCAGCTCTTGGTGGTGTGAGATGTGATAGGGTTGGAAAGTGTGTCGATGAAGAATGCAAAGAACACTTGCCTGACTCATGCTACTTCCTCGTCTGATTCCGCAGGAGCTAATGTGCAGATCAGGTGCAACAGCAGCAAGAACACTAATTTCCGCCTCTTATTTTGTTACTTGTTTCCTTCTGTAGCGTTGTCTAGGCATTACACTATCACTTTCAAGTATCTGGTTGAAGAAGGTGAAAAATAATTGCCGAGATGGTTGACGTCTATTGGAGTATTTAGCCACATACACCATACAAGAACGAACTGCGTTCTTCCCACACTCCCCATGCACCATGAGCATAGCGGCGTTTTCTGCTATAGTAAATACCATCGTACACTCACGTCTTACTGCTAGGCTGACACGGACCAACTGGCTAGCCAGTCGCAATGCACTCAAGGAACACATGAGCACACAGTAAGCATATGTAACAACAATTTACTTTGCAAACTACACAGGTTGAAAGGCACAACAACTGTTAGTGTGCAAAAGTTTTTATAAATATGGTATCTTGTGTACAACTCACACTAGAATCCTGCAGCAAACACCACTCACAAACTAATTTTCAGTCCTTTTAGTTTGTTACACTGTCTCATCTAAAAAGTGTAAGTTGGGAAAAAAATTTACCTTCTGAATATTATAAAAATCGGTTCTTTAGGTAATAATATGAACCTCTAACAGCCAATGCATTTTTAATGACCGCACATGAATAGAAAATTCCATAACCACAATATGTGCAGTGCTAGTTTTAGATGGTTATTCCTGTACAATCTTGCATCTCCTCATTTGCTTTCACAAGCCTTTGTTCAAGGAATAAAACACATTACTATAGCTTTGAACTGGAAATTCATACATTATTGTTAGCTTACATTCTTTGGTGTATAGAACAGTGTTCTACCCGAAACACACTAAAATTAGTATTCTGCAACAGTGCTTTGTGGTTAGCATACACTTCTTTGGCGAGCTGAGAAGTACACTACACTAAGCATACTAAAACTATTCACTGAGATTGAAATTAATGCATGTTTCAATGTTTATTCAACTGATGAAAAATATAATATGTAAACATTAGAAAAACAATATATAAGAAAGAGAAATATGTGAAGGTGTTGTATTTCAGAAATGGTCAGAATTCATGCTATTTTCATATAATAATTTATCTAAGCTTGTTTTAGGTCAAATTAAAAGTCATGAAGAAGTAAAATTTATTTGTCTTAAGTGCTGACTCCACTATAACAGTATGGAAAAATTAGATTGCCACATAGCAGACACCTTAGTTAAAAAACCATTAAAAGTATAATTACTATAGAAAGGTGAATATGTAAGTTCAAAAACTCTCAACATACACAGAAAGTTCCATTCTTTACTTATGCTGAGTTTGGGAGTTTGCTATTATAAAGGCCAATAGTCAACCAAATTCAAAAATTATAAGAAATTTTAAATTACTTCAAAGTATCATGTACTAATAAAATATGACTTTCATAGTGGTTTGTGCAAGGAATTATTGAAAAACAGATATAAATTTAGCAACAAAAGGTATATATAATAACTTTATAAAAATGAATGATGGATTCTATACTTTGAAATATCAAAGACAAGAGCCAAGGCACTTTTTGTAACTATGTCAGATACATAAATGGGGGCTACAAGGATACAGTCATATATCAAGGATAAAATTGTCATAAATCTATATAGATATGAAAAAAGAAGTTGAATAAATTGCGGTAATTTACTCTGAAATTGAGTCAATGGGACCACTAACATCTGAAGAACAATCAAACCATACAAGATATATTTGCTCATTATGCAGACATCATTATAGAAAAGATAAAAAAAGAAGTATGTGAGCAAGAATAATTAACAGGAAAGTATCTACATGTGTTATGTGATGATTTAATATATAGATGAAGAATCATAATTTAGCTCCAAATTATTTTCACAATCTCTCAGGTTACGATTCTCATTTGACAATAAAAGAACTTGGTTATGACAAAAAAACAGTAGTTTGATACCCAACAATGAGTGCAGATACATTATTTTAAGAAACACAACAGAAAATTTGAACTAGGGATTTACTGACACTTTTAGATTGATGGATAAATGTGTTCACAGACTTTCATCAAATATGGGAACGAATCAGATGAGAAACATTGGGAAATTTTTACTTCGCCATTTATTAAAGCTAGTAACCAGAAAAGGTGGGTACTCATACAATAAATGGTTTCTTGAAAAAGATTTTAACGGGAGCACCTTCCCACAGAAGAAGAATTTTACAGTAAACTGAGTAACTGTGGAATGCATAATAAAGATTACAAACATGCACAGTTAGTTTGCAAAAAAAGTAATATAAAAAAATCTTTGTGAATATCATGATTCGTATCTTAAAACTGATTTTTTGTTATTGGTTGATGTGTATGAAAATTTCAGAAAACCTTATATAAAAACTCTTCATTTGGATCCATCTTGATATTTTATCACACCTGGTTCATCTTGGGATGGAATGTGAAAAATCAATGGACAACCACTTGGATTGCTATGTGATTATGACATGATTCTATTGCTAAGAAAAGGAATAAGAGGTGATCCCCCCATGAACCATGGACCTTGCCGTTGGTGGGGAGGCTTGCGTGCCTCAGCGATACAGATGGCCGTACCGTAGGTGCAACCACAACGGAGGGGTATCTGTTGAGAGGCCAGACAAACGTGTGGTTCCTGAAGAGGGGCAGCAGCCTTTTCAGTAGTTGCAGGGGCAACAGTCTGGATGATTGACTGATCTGGCCTTGCAACATTAACCAAAACGGCCTTGCTGTGCTGGTACTGTGAACGGCTGAAAGCAAGGGGAAACTACAGCCGTAATTTTTCCCGAGGACATGCAGCTTTACTGTATGATTAAATGATGATGGCATCCTCTTGGGTAAAATATTCCGGAGGTACAATAGTCCCCCATTCTGATCTCCGGGCGGGGACTACTCAGGAGGATGTCGTTATCAGGAGAAAGAAAACTGGCGTTCTACAGATCGGAGCATGGAATGTCAGATCCCTTAATCGGGCAGGTAGGTTAGAAAATTTAAAAAGTGAAATGGATAGGTTAAAGTTAGATATAGTGGGAATTAGTGAAGTTCGGTGGCAGGAGGAACAAGACTTCTGGTCAGGTGACTACAGGGTTACAAACACAAAATCAAATAGGGGTAATGCAGGAGTAGGTTTAATAATGAATAGGAAAATAGGAATGCGGGTAAGCTACTACAAACATCATAGTGAACGCATTATTGTGGCCAAGATAGATACGAAGCCCACACCTACTACAGTAGTACAAGGTTATATGCCAACTAGCTCTGCAGATGACGAAGAAATTGAAGAAATGTACGATGAAATAAAAGAAATTATTCAGATAGTGAAGGGAGACGAAAATTTAATAGTAATGGGTGACTGGAATTCGAGTGTAGGAAAAGGGAGAGAAGGAAACATAGTAGGTGAATATGGATTGGGGCTAAGAAATGAAAGAGGAAGCCGCCTAGTAGAATTTTGCACAGAGCACAACTTAATCGTAGCTAACACTTGGTTTAAGAATCATGAAAGAAGGTTGTATACGTGGAAGAACCCTGGAGATACTAAAAGGTATCAGATAGATTATATAATGGTAAGACAGAGATTTAGGAACCAGGTTTTAAGTTGTAAGACATTTCCAGGGGCAGATGTGGACTCTGACCACAATCTATTGGTTATGACCTGTAGATTAAAACTGAAGAAACTGCAAAAATGTGGGAAATTAAGGAGATGAGACCTGGATAAACTGAAAGAACCAGAGGTTGTACAGAGTTTCAGGGAGAGCATAAGGGAACAATTGACAGGAATAGGGGAAAGAAATACAGTAGAAGAAGAATGGGTAGCTCTGAGGGATGTAGTAGTGAAGGCAGCAGAGGATAAAGTAGGTACAAAGACGAGGGCTGCTAGAAATCCTTGGGTAACAGAAGAAATATTGAAATTAATTGATGAAAGTAGAAAATATAAAAATGCAGTAAATGAAGCAGGCAAAAAGGAATACAGACGTCTCAAAAATGAGATCGACAGGAAGTGCAAAATAGCTAAACAGGGATGGCTAGAGGACAAATGTAAGGATGTACAAGCTTATCTCACTAGGGGTAAGATAGATACTGCCTACAGGAAAATTAAAGAGACCTTTGGAGAGAAGAGAACCACGTGTATGAATATCAAGAGCTCAGATGGCAGCCCAATTCTAAGCAAAGAAGGGAAGGCAGAAAGTTGGAAGGAGTATATAGAAGGTTTATACAAGGGTGATGTACTTGAGGACAATATTATGGAAATGGAAGAGGATGTAGATGAAGACGAAATGGGAGATACGATACTGCGTGAAGAGTTTGACAGAGCAGTGAAAGACCTGAGTCGAAACAAGGCCCCCGGAGTGGACAACATTCCATTAGAACTACTGGCGGCCTTGGGACAACCAGTCCTGACAAAACTCTACCAGCTGGTGAGCAAGATGTATGAGACAGGCGAAATACCCTCAGACTTCAAGAAGAATATAATAATTCCAATCCCAAAGAAAGCAGGTGCTGACAGATGTGAAAATTACCGAACTATCAGTTTAATAAGCCACGGCTTTACAGACGAATTGAAAAACTGGTAGATGCAGACCTCGGGGAGGATCAGTTTGGATTCCGTCGAAATGTTGGAACACATGAGGCAATACTGACCTTACGACTTATCTTAGAAGAAAGATTAAGAAAAGGCAAACCTACGTTTCTAGCATTTGTAGACTTAGAGAAAGCTTTTGACAATGTTGACTGGAATACACTCTTTCAAATTCTAAAGGTGGCAGGGGTAAAACACAGGGAGCGAAAGGCTATTTACAATTTGTACAGAAACCAGATGGCAGTCATAAGAGTCGAGGGGCATGAAAGGGAAGCAGTGGTTGGGAAAAGAGTGACATAGGGTTGTAGCCTCTCCCCGATGTTATTCAATCTGTGTATTGAGCAAGCAGTAAAGGAAACAAAAGAAAAATTTGGAGTAGGTATTAAAATTCATGGAGACGAAATAAAAACTTTGAGGTTCGCCGATGACATTGTATTTCTGTCAGAGACGGCAAAGGACTTGGAAGAGCAGTTGAACGGAATGGACAGTGTCTTGAAAGGAGGATATAAGATGAACATTAACAAAAGCAAAACGAGGATAATGGAATGTAGTCAAATTAAATCGGGTGATGCTGAGGGAATTAGATTAGGAAATGAGACACTTCAAGTAGTAAAGGAGTTTTGCTATTTAGGAAGTAAAATAACTGATGATGGTCGAAGTAGAGAGGATATAAAATGTAGACTGGCAATGGCAAGGAAAGCGTTTCTGAAGAAGAGAAATTTGTTAACATCGAATATAGATTTATGTATCAGGAAGTCGTTTCTGAAAATATTTGTTTGGAGTGTAGTCATGTATGGAAGTGAAACATGGACGATAACTAGTTCGGACAAGAAGAGAATAGAAGCTTTCGAAATGTGGTGCTACAGAAGAATACTGAAGATAAGGTGGATAGAGCACGTAACTAATGAGGAGGTATTGAATAGGATTGGGGCGAAGAGAAGTTTGTGGCACAACTTGACTAGAAGAAGGGATCGGTTGGTAGGACATGTTTTGAGGCAGCAAGGGATCACAAATTTAGCATTGGAGGGCAGCGTGGAGGGAGACCGAGAGATGAGTACACTAAGCAGATTCAGAAGGATGTAGGTTGCAGTAGGTACTGGGAGATGAAGCAGCTTGCACAGGATAGAGTAGCATGGAGAGCTGCATCAAACCAGTCTCAGGACTGAAGACAACATCAACAACAATAACCTAGAGTTATAAAAGAGATGATAAGGTGAATAATAAATATCTGAATGATTACAATGTAAACAAGATATAAAATTATTTAGCATATTTAGATATAATCAATATGTATGGTGTGCCTTAAGTCAATATTTACAATATGCAAGATTTGAAAGGTATGAACCAGAATCTTTTGATTCTAAAAAAATCAGTGAGTTATTAGATACTCTTAGAATTGGATGTATATTTGAAGTGGATCTAGAATATCCTATAGAACTATATGAGTTGCATGAAGATATACCATTAGCTCCAAAAAGAAAATTATGCCTAGAACTAAAAGAAATAAGTTGATGACCATTCTGGATGATGCATTATGTAGCTCAATATAAAAATATTTAAGATTATTTGTCTGTAAAAATGATGATAACAAGAAACACAGTCCTAAAATTTAAACAATGTGATTGGATGAAAAAATATATAGATATGAATACAGAAATGAGGGTGAAAGGAAAGAACGTTTTGAAAAAAAGGTTTTATAAAAAATTGATTGATAAGTCCGCGTTTGAAAAATGATGGAAAAACTAAAAAAATGGTAGATGTAAAATTAGTTTCAGATGGCGGTAAATGTAAGAGACTTGTGGCAAAACCAAACTTCAAAGGCAGAACAAGAATTAACAAAAATCTTGTTGCAATTCCCATTAATTGACCAAAAATTATATTTAATAAATCCAATTTACATTAGTATGAGTATAATTGATTTATTTAAGAAACTCACATATGTTTCTTGCTATACTGTTAAGAAACTAAACTATTGTGAAAGTATTGAGGTTTGCTATCCAGACACAAATTTTTATCTCTACAGCATATTGGCCAATTATTCTCTGAAGACATGAAATCAATAACTGATAAGTTTGATCGAGTGTCCAGGAAATAACATATACAATATTGTACAAGGAAATAACAAAGTCATAGGAAAAATGAAAGCTGAAGGCAATTGAAAAATAATGGAATAATTTTGTAGTTTGAGATCAAAAATATTTGCTTATGAAGTTGGGGACAAGATATGAGGAAAGTAGAAAGCTATCAACAAACATGTAATTAAAAACAAAATAACCTTAGAAGATTATGAAGACTATTGGTTTGACAGTACATAACAGTACAGAACTATGAATTTAATACAAAGCCTTAAATATGAAAGTTATTCAACTGAGCTAAATACAAATGCATTGAGCCCTTATGTTGATAAAAGATATATTTTGGAAAATAAAATATGTATATTGTCATTAGGGCACCATTCATTATCATCACATTCAACCAAAGACATCTCTTCAAGAGCAATAAAAAATGCTAGTAAAAATTGCTAAATGGAGCCCCTACTCAAGAAACTTAATAACAAAAGTAGTTGTGATTTGTATGTTAAAATTAGTGAGCTAGAAGTAAATGTGTTATAACATTACCGAATGAGAGTATTTCAGTACTACATAGAGACAAAAAATTCTATGGAGCTTAATAACAGTTTAAGATTCTTTTGCCTGGTAGATATTTGAAATGAGATTTTAAATTTTTTTGAGAATTGCAGATTAAACTGAGATACAATGGATTAAAGAGCATGAAAAATAGTAATGATGAATTTCACCATTACGAATTGTTACTTTAATTAATATTATTACTCTTACTTGATACTGCACTGGTGCATACACTTTTTCTCAGGTCACTCAGCTCTTAGTAGTAACTTACAAAATGTTGATCTATACCGAACTCATTTATGTTAAAACAAAAATATTAAAAATTGGATATAGAAACTGTTTTGTAATAAAAGAATTCGTTTCCCTTACATTATTAAACTGATTTTTTATGATAGGGGAATATAGGAGAAAATTAAAAGAAAAATTCAAAATTCAGCTATTTTTATGCATTATTTTCATTAAATAACCTTGAAATCTAATGGGGCCCACTAAATATTATTAGCAGGATCTGAGTTACCCTCTGAAAATGTACCAAAATTATGAATAAATTTTTTTTTTAATTTTTTAAGAATCAAAAACATACAATAATTTTGAGCAGGATACCTTCTATAACGAATGTGGATGCACTCAGTGAGTGCAATCTGATTTATAAATCATAGAGCACAGCAAACAGTTACCCCTTTTTGCAGGTTTTATTTGGCACATCCAGATTTCAGCTACTGTCTAGCCATTATCAATTCACTACTTGCTAGTCTCAAAGAATGTCAGTTCCCTGTTGTTTGAGCATCAGCCCGACTTCTTTGAATATTTGAGTGATTTCCACCTATTCTTTTCCTCTCTGATTCTGTGCAGAACCTCCTCATTTCTTATCTTAATTTTCACACTGTGCTCCAAACGTACATTTTCAGAAATTTATTCCTTAAATTAAGACCTATGTAAGATACAAGTAGGCTTCTCTTATCCATGAATGAACATTTTGGCATTACTACTCTGCTTTTGATATCCTGCTTGCTCCATCTGTCATTAGTTACTTTGCTGCTCTGATAGCAGAATTCCTTAACTTCATCTAATTCGTGACCATGAACCCTTATGTTAATTTTTTCGCTTTTCTTATTTCTGCTATTTCTGGTTACTTTCTTCTTTGATTTTCTGTACTCATCAGACTGTACTCATTCCATTTAGCAGATCATGCAATTCATCTTCACTTTCACTCTTGACTATAATGTCGTCAGCGAATCTTAATATTGGTAAATTTGAATTGTAATTCAACTCCTCAAACTTTCATCTATTTCCATCATTCCTTGTTCGATGTACAGATTGAAAAATAGGGGTAAAATAATACATCTCTGTCTTACACCATTTTTAATCGGAGCAATTCATTGTTGGTCTTGCACTCTTCTTATTCCCTCTTGGTTCTTGCACATACTGTATATCACCCATCTCTCCCTACAGTTTAGTCCAATTTCTCCCAGAATTTCTAACATCTTGCCGCATTTTACACTGCCGGACGCTTTTTTCAGGTCGACAAATCCAATGAAACTGCCTAGATCTTTCTTAAGTATTACTTCAATTATTAATCGCATCTTCAGAGTTGCCTCTCTTGTGTTTACCTTTCCTGAAGCCAAACTCATAGTCATCTAACTAATTTTCTACTTTATTATCTATTCTTCTGTATATTATTCCTGTCAGCAATTTGGATGCAGGAACCGTTGAGTCTTCGGAATTACGTGGATGATATTTTTCCAATCAGACGTAAACTCACAAGACTCATTCTACAGACTAACTTGAATAATCATTTTTTTGCCACTTCTTCCCCATATCGTTTTACAAATTCTGATTAAATGTTATGTATCCCTTCTGCCTAATTTGGTCTTAAGTCCTCCAGATCTCTCTTAATTTATGATTCTAATACTGGACCTCCTATCGCTTCTAAATCGACTCTCATTTCTTCTTATATCACATCAGACAAATCTTCCCACTCATATAGGCCTTCAATGTACTGTTTCGTCCTATCCGCTCTCTCATCTGCACTTAACAGTGAAATTCCTGTTGCACACTTAGTGTTACCACCCTAGCTTTTTCTTTCCTATAGGCTGTCAGACCTTCTGACAATCATTTCTTTTCGATTTCCTGACATTTATCATGCAGCCATGCCGTATTAGTTTCCCTGCACTTCCTATTTATTTCCTTTATCAGCGACTTGCTTTTCTGTATTTCTGAAGTTCTCTGGACATTTTTGCATTCATTCTTTAATCGTTGAATTGAAGTATTCCTTCTGTTCCCCATTATACCTTTGCAGTTACCTTCTTTGTACCTATGTTTTTCTTTCCAGCTTCTATGATTGCTCTTTTTAGTGATGTCCATTCCTCTTCAACTGTACTGCCAACAGAGCTATTCCTTACAGCTGTACCTACAGCCTTAGAGAAACTCATGCTTGACTCATCATTCCTTAGAACTTCCGTATGTTCACAGTACTAAATTCAGTGCCTTACCTTCCTATTCATAATGAATATCTCGCTTCCCACGCCAGGGTTCCCAGGTTCGATTCCCGGCAGGGTCAGGGATTTTCTCTGCCTCGTGATGACTGGGTGTTGTGTGATGTCCTTAGGTTGGTTAGGTTTAAGTAGTTCTAAGTTCTAGGGGACTGATGACCATAGATGTTAAGTCCGATAGTGCTCAGAGTCTTTTGAACCATCTGAACCATAATGAATATGTTTTCTGCTCCTGTTGATATTACCCTATACTCATCCAATCAGAAATCCTTCTCTTCTTGACACTGTACTTCAATCAGCCGTACTATGTCTATATTGAGCCTTAGGATTTCCCTTTTAAGATTTTTTAGCTTCCCTCCCACGTTCAAGCTTCTGATATTCCACGCCCCGTCTGGTAGAAGGTTATCTTTCGTTAATCATTCATTAATTTTCTTATGGTGAACTCCCACTTTGCAGTCCTCTCCCAGAGATCCGAGTAGGGGACTATTGAGGTATCATTTGCCAATAGAGTGATCATCATGACATTTTTTCAATTACAGGTCGCATGTCCTGAGGATATATATATATATATATATAGTGTCTTTGATGCAGTACATTTCATTACATTCTGCATCCTCACCCCGTTGGTCATTGTAGTGTCTTCTGCCTTTAGGGGCAGTTTCCCACCCCACAAGAGTGTTCTTGAACCTCCGTAAGCTCCTCCAACCTCTTTGACAAGGCAGCTGGCAGAATGACGGCGGACTTCTTATGTCGGAAATCTTCGCCCACCGATGCTGATTATTAATTGATATTTAAGTGGTGGCAGGTTTCAACCGCGGACCGATGACGTTTCGATTACTATTCACGGATGCAGCTCTTGAATTGAAATACGAATACCCTAAACACTAACAGGACTAACAGATGTTTAACGCGTGAAGTATCCACTGACTATAACAAAGGAATATGTGCTCATTTGATTTCTGCGTTGCGTAGGTCCTTCGCAATAGCAAAAAGAACTTACAAAGGATATGTTTCACAACACTGAAGACGAATAGGTGATAATAGCTTTTAAGCTATGCATTTAGAGCAGTTGCTTACTGAACATTTTTGTCTTGTTTTGGTTCTTTTTGCCACCTATTCAAACATCGAACAAGCCTACTGTTTCTTGATGAACGTTCTGAATCTACTAGGACAAACTTTAGAACGTAAACTCTCATAGGTAAATGTCAGGTATCAAGTATTCAAACATCACAAACATCAAAGAAAGGGGGAATGTAATCCAAGGAGAGTAGGACGGGTAAGTTACGTTCAAGTTTAGAAGATAACTCATCCCCAGAGGCCGTATGTTTCACAAACTGGCAATTTATTATAATTAAAGATTTACAACTAACATTATATATTAGAGGAATGGAACTTAAATAGTGACAACTACTTATTCACAACCGATACAAAAGAGTTACATGTTTGCACCTGTTACTGTTATCGCCGTTGTGAAGAACCCGTTTCCAGCAATGTGGAAGCCGTAGTATACCGTTAGCGGAGCCTGTTCATTTGATGGTGCGACTGGAGCGGTCTACTGCCTGTCGAAACTCTCGAACAGTTGTGAAGCGAATAACATGAAGTGGTTTCTTCACCTTCGGACTCAAAGTCACAAAGACTTAAGTGCGTGGAGTATGGTTGATGGTACAGTACTTCCCTGTCCCATCGACCGAACAGAGCAGGCACAGCTTGCGCTGTATGCGCCCTCGCATTGTCGTACAAAATGATGGGTTGGTTGCGCAGAAAGCGTCGCCGCTTCTTTCTCAAAGCTGGTAGTGGGTGATGCTCCAAAACAAACAGTAATGTTGTGCACTGACGGTCTGCCCTGGAAGAACGTATTGGGTTAGGATAACACCAACACAGTCATTCACGAGAATCACAATAACTTTCGACCGCTCCATTCGCACCATCAACAGAACAGGCTCTGCTAACTGTATACTACGCCTTCCACATCGCTGACAGCGGGTTCCACACAACGTTGGTGACTACTTTGAAGGACAGTAAAAGATGCAAACATGTAACTCTTTGGAATGAGTAGTGAATAAATAGTTGCCACCATTTAAGCTCCAACCCTCATATTCTACAGTTCAAATCAGTATTCATATTACTCACTAGTGGGTACCATAAGCCCCATATACATGAAACCGAGACCGGCCCCTCCTCTGTCAAGCAACATTGGAGCAACCTTGAAAGAGCAGTTAGTCCAGAACAGAAACAACATACCATTAACCCCCTTCGCTTATACAAAAACTGTACAAATCACAAAGATACTTATTAATCCTCTAGCGGACCTTATGTCTTATTTTGTTTTATCAACTTAACTAAAATTTAAATAAATTGGTGGCAATTACCATGGCCATTGTTTATTAAAATCATCAAAGGACTTAAATAAAGTCCAAAAGGGACATCTGCCCCAATAAGGATGAACATATAGTAAAATTTCGCTTAAAACAATAAGCACTGAAATTTCGTAGCTGAACATCATAGAGCTTTTGCTTTAAGGCAGTTTGCAAGAACAACAACAGCGCTTCCTGAAGAAAATCACTCAAACTATAGAACTCTGTTAAGAAATGCACGCAAATTACAAAACTCAGTTGTCGCTATTGAACCAGTCGGCGCTACAGGCGCCACTGAAAGTTACTAGTAAGTAGGCAACACCCATTCCTTCCCGTGAGATTGCTAGAACGGGCGCTCACCATAAAATCTAGATATGAAAGAATTCCTTGGTTTTGGATCACAAACAGCTTTCCATGCCAGTGAGGGCAGGTGGAAATTTGAGATACCTCGTTCCGTGCCACGTGTTTTTGTGATTCTTGCATCACAGAACAACACTTTACCGAGTGCCACCCACCTTGCTGGAATTTAGTGTTTACTTGCACGCTCTACCCAAGCTCTAATGCAACGTTCAACCCAAGGCACAACTCTGCTTTACTGAGAAGAGTACACTGCAAGAAGTCCGCATGATTTCACCCAAATCACTCTTCTTTGTCCTGGGTTATTTCGGGAACTCTTGTTAGAAAGTGAGCTGACAGCAAAGAGTCGACTTCTGACATAATTTATTCAAACTCAGACATGCTAGTCCAAAGCAGACCGCCACGAGACGGTCTCCTTTGCTGCTTTTGGAGGCATCGCGCAGCCCCTCCCGGAATCTAGCGGAGAGGCAAGACACGTGCAACAGCCATTATCTATTGGAAATCGACAGACAACATCTCACGTAACACTCTGTATATGCTGAACAAACATCAGACGAACTCCTGTTCCATCTATTAGTATAATTGCGAATGCCTACGTAAGTAAATTTGTTTGATGTATACTCATTGACTTTGCCGCTGTCCTCCCTCAAATGTTTTAATGACAACGGCAATATGGGCGCTGTAAGATTCGTCGACGCTTATGAAAAACGAAAGCTACTGATATATTATAGATATCCATTGATTCATTAACTGTTAACAGAACACGCGTTTTGTGAAGTGCACCTTACATTGTTCTGATTAAAAATACAGAGGCGTTGTTATAAAAACTGATGTACAAAGTACTGAAACAAAGAGCGACTGTAAGATTTTATACAGGCGTGTAAGTTCAGAAAGCTGGAGTCAATTTAATTAATTTCAGTTGCATGAAATATTAGCTACATACGAATAATCTTTACAGTGACGGAAACAAGTTACAAATGCTTTAAGTTTCCCCATGTTACTGCATGTGGTAGAAGAAGTCACTGAAGAATCACTCATTGTGTTTCTGCGTTCATAGTAGCTGTGATTCGGTTCTGTAGGATTGCCACAGTTGTCGGTAGTGGTGGAACCTATATACTTTCTACACAATTACAAAAAAGAGAAATTCATACGGCTGTACACCAAGCGACATCAACATCACTGAGGAAGGCGTTACCTGAAACCTGCTCAGACCTCATGGAGCCAACGAGTCGGATTATTCCGTTAAAAATGATGTCAAGTGATGATTAGCAAGTTGAGTGAGAAGCCATTGCTCCTTTGCGTCCGTGTCAATTCCTACAAGAGAGATTTCAGGATAGAGGATTCTCATAATACCCGAGCGTAAAACGTTTACAAAAGTCTAAGGCTGATGTCTGTTCGACAGACATTTCTAATTACGAGAACATTTGTTAAACCTTGTCTCATATCGAATGCTTCCTCAAGTATTAAGAATAGACCAACATTATATGGATCTTAGAATTTATTAAACAAAGATAAAGATTGATATCGTATTGTAATACGTAGGTACATTCGCTAAATTCGTATCCTAGTTCTCACTCAACCAATATTAACAGCAAACGATGCAGATCGCCGAATGGGTAGTGTGCTCTAAGTTCTTTTGACATACACAGTCATAAGGTGCAATAATGAACAATCGTGTTACAGGCGAAACGTGATATGATTTTAGAGAGTTTAAATAATAAGCACCGAAGACGGATTTGGCGAGAGAGTGCAGTTGCGCTCTACCAAAACTACGTTTAGGTTCATTTAGTATCCTGTTTATATGACGTGATAAAAGGTAGGATATTTTTCTTGCAACCACATAGCAAAGCCTAACAGAATATAAACTTCATTTTATTAAAAATGGTTCAAATGGCTCTGAGCGCTATGAGACTTAACTTCTGAGGTCATCAGTCCCTAGAACTTAGCACTACTTAAACCTAACTAACCTAAGGACATCACACACATCCATGCCCGAGGCAGGATTAGAACCTGCGACCGTAGTGGTCGGGCGGTTCCAGAATGTAGCGTCTAGCACCGCTCGACTACTCCGGCCGGCTCATTTTATTAACAATAAAACTTAATTGAATAAGTAACTTCAGCGCTTCTTATGTAACCAACCCAAATACTTTTGATTTAAGTGCAGTTTACTTGCACAAATGTAAAGAAATACACTCCTGGAAATGGAAAAAAGAACACATTGACGCCGGTGTGTCAGACCCACCATACTTGATCCGGACACTGCGAGAGGGCTGTACAAACAATGATCACACGCACGGCACAGCGGACACTCCAGGAACCGCGGTGTTGGCCGTCGAATGGCGCTAGCTGCGCAGCATTTGTGCACCGCCGCCGTCAGTGTCAGCCAGTTTGCCGTGGCATACGGAGCTCCATCGCAGTCTTTAACACTGGTAGCATGCCGCGACAGCGTGGACGTGAACCGTATGTGCAGTTGACGGACTTTGAGCGAGGGCGTATAGTGGACATGCGGGAGGCCGGGTGGATGTACCGCCGAATTGCTCAACACGTGGGGCGTGAGGTCTCCACAGTACATCGATGTTGTCGCCAGTGGTCGGCGGAAGGTGCACGTGCCCGTCGACCTGGGACCGGATCGCAGTGACGCACGGATGCACGTCAAGACCGTAGGGTCCTACGCAGTGCCGTAGGGGACCGCACCGCCACTTCCCAGCAAATTAGGGACACTGTTGCTCCAGGGGTATCGGCGAGGACCATTCGCAACCGTCTCCATGAAGCTGGGCTACGGTCCCGCACACCGTTAGGCCGTCTTCCGCTCACGACCCAACATCGTGCAGCCCGCCTCCAGTGGCGTCGCGACAGGCGTGAATGGAGGGACGAATGGAGACGTGTCGTCTTCAGCGATGAGAGTCGCTTCTGCCTTGGTGCCAATGAAGGTCGTATGCGTGTTTGGCACCGTGCGGGTGAGCGCCACAATCAGGACTGCATACGACCGAGGCACACAGGGCCAACACCCGGCATCATGGTGTGGGGAGCGATCTCCTACACTGGCCGTACACCTCTGGTGATCGTCGAGGGGAGACTGAATAGTGCACGGTACATCCAAACCGTCATCGAACCCATCGTTCTACCATTCCTAGACCGGCAAGGGAACTTGCTGTTCCAACAGGACAATGCACGTCCGCATGTATCCCGTGCCACCCAACGTGCTCTAGAAGGTGTAAGTCAACTACCCTGGCCAGCAAGATCTTCGGATCTGTCCCCCATTGAGCATGTTTGGGACTGGATGAAGCGTCGTCTCACGCGGTCTGCACGTCCAGCACGAACGCTGGTCCAACTGAGGCGCCAGGTGGAAATGGGATGGCAAGCCGTTCCACAGGACTACATCCAGCATCTCTACGATCGTCTCCATGGGAGAATAGCAGCCTGCATTGCTCCGGAAGGTGGATATACACTGTACTAGTGCCGACATTGTGCATGCTCTGTTGCCTGTGTCTATGTGCCTGTGGTTCTGTCAGTGTGATCATGTGATGTATCTGACCCCAGGAATGTGTCAATAAAGTTTCCCCTTCCTGGGACAATGAATTCACGGTGCTCTTATTTCAATTTCCAGGTGTGTATGTATATACCTGGTGATCAAAAAGTCAGTATAAATTTGAAAACATATTAAACCACGGAATAATGTAGATAGAGAGGTAAAAATTGACACAAGTGCTTGAAATGACATGGGTTTTGTAAGAACAAAATGTCCGACAGAGGCCGCTGGACAACAAAACGTCAGTAACTGCTACCGTGACGGGTGAGAGGTACCCCGATATGTTACAGAATCGCATCATCCCCAGCCTGGCTGATAAACACCTGCTGGAACGTACAATGTTTATGCAGGATGGCGCTCCACTCCATATTGCTAGACGCGTGAAAGATCTCTTGCACGCGTCGTTTGGTGATGATAATGTGCTCAGCCTCCACTTTCGTCATGCTTGGCCTTCCAGGTCCCCAGACCTCAGTTCGTGCGATTATTGGCTTTGGGGTAACATTAAGTCGCAAGTGTATCGTGATCGACCGACATCTTTACGAATGCTAAAAGACAACATCCGATACCAATGCCTCACCATAACTCCGAACATGCTTTACAGTGCTGCTCACAACATTATTCCTCGACTACAGCTATTGTTGAGGAATGATTGTGGACATATTGAGCATTTCCTGTAAAAAAACATCATCTTTGCTTTGTCTTAGTTTGTTAAGCTAGTTAATGCTATTCTGATCAGACGAAGAGCAATCTGTCAGATATTTTGTGAACTTTTGTATTTTTTCGGTTCTAGTAAATCCCCGTGTCATTCCAAGCATGTGTGTCAATTTTTCCCTCTCTATTTACATTATTCCGTGATTTAATCAGTATTCAAATTTATACTGAGTTTTTGATCAGCCTGTATTACAATTTTTATTTTGTACCCAAAAAGAGTTCTCCGCCATGATTAAAGAGAAGAGGTTCCCGACGTTATCGATTAATGGGAGAGCAGTTTCTGAATAACAGCAACATTTTTATATAAGTTCGACTACATGTTAAAGCAATGTATGATACATTTTTCATGCCTTTCTTTACTTTCCCTTTTCGTTGAGGAAATGCGCTTTCTAGCGCTATTTTCTAAATCTGTACTGTTTTCATTACTTTTACTGGAAAATCCACCTGTTTCAAGCAACAGATCAACATTTTGCAAATAAAATTGAGAATTTAAATTTTTGTGGAAACATTGTTTACTTTTATGAATTAGACAAGATTATAACTATGTAGAACAAAAATGTTCTGAGTGTTTCCTGTCTCTTTGTATATCCTCATTCAGTTTGTAGACGGTTCACCACCTCTGGTTTAGCAAGGGTATCTAGCAAGAACCTCATGGCATACGCAGGGAATGTGCTCTTCATGGGGTAACGCCCGATATGTATGCAAAACACGCAACGTACAGGTAACGCTGGTATGACCTCGATTGACGAAAGCTACTGGAAAACTGCAGTGCTCTGCATATGATGTTCCACGGCAGGCTTCGATAGTTTCACAACTCTACACAAGAGTCATTGTCATTCAGCGAATTTCTGACTCCATAGTGTAAGCTTTGTGGAACGCAACGGTCGGTTCAGCTAAAGGGCGAGCCCGCAGGTCACAGAGACCGGGTAATCCAGCTGACGCAGCTGCGCGCGCAAGGCGGGGTTTTAGGCGGCGCGTGTACGCCTGCACGAGTGCCGGCCCCATTGCGAACGCTTAACAACGGCTAATGCGCGCTGTTTGCAGGCCGGTCGGCGCGCAACTGCCTGCGTGCCCAGTGAGCAGCGCCTGCGTAGCCACCCCCGAAGTCCGCTCTGGTTCACAGTCGGGCTTAGTTGCGTTGGCCGCGGAGTGAATTAGAAACTAAGACAACGTTTCGAGAGGACAGTTCTGTTCTGATAACTTAACCTGTTGCTATTGTAACCGAATAACCGTCTGCGGATACACACACTATCTAGTCAGACGTTCAGCGGCTAGAAGTTGCCGTGCAATGTACAGTATATTACCTAAGAACTGAATGCCTTTGCGTTTCTGTTCTTCCATTTTCTCTCACTTGGTAGGAAGGCTAATGCCAGCAGTGTTTTTCGCAAGGAAATCGATTGCTCTAAGCATATTATCAAAACATTTAGTCACCTGCCTGAATGGGGTGTACTAATTTTATTTTGGACTGCTTGTTTCATTACGAATTGTCTGCGCATTGAGTAGAGGATGTCTTTTTCATTTATATTTTACCACTGTACTGATTAGTAGGACTGGATTGAACTGCGAGTGGTTCATGTCTCTTGCTATAATTATTTTTAGTTTTACTTAAACAAGCTCTCAACATTTATTTGCTCAATATACAGTACAATTTTAAGTATACTTTAAGCAATTCCATCTTTCAGAAGAAGGACTAGTACAACTTGAAATAATGAGTCAGATCTGAAGGAAGTGAATAGAAAAGAAATTAGAAAAGCAACAAGATTTCCAGGAAATAGAATAAAAACCATTTACAGTGGACAATACCGTCAATGAAATAGCACTGCAGCTTAGAAATTAAAATCAGTTTAGAATGACTGCACTCTAAGGAATTAATTCATTTCATCCAATGGTTCGTTAACTGGCCACAAATTGTTAGTAATTTTTATCATACCCTAAAACCACTATGCAAACGGGCAAATTCCACTTCACATCTTAAAACGAAATACTTAGATCTACTAAATAAATAGCGGATGGTAACCACAACGAAATAAAACTCAAATGATGTCAAACTGAATGTGGCCAAGGACCTAGGTATCTGACGACTTTAACTATATGTACATTCAGAGACGTGAATCCAAGTCATACAGCGAGTTCTGGTAACATAATGTGTGCTGGTCAGCTACAGAACATACAACAGCCCACACTAACTTACAACATTTGCAGACATCCTACCAGCATACCCTTTACAACTCATTCACACGGGAAAACTCGTTCTCTCCATATTCTGCTTCGGAAACGACCAACCAGATAGTCCTGAGGCAAACTGCGCCCAGCCTCGCCGCTTCGCTGGCATCCGACCAGCCCACTCTTCCTTACTGCATTCGCGGCGAGCAGTCACGTGCAACAGCCACTTCCTCTATGTATCTTCCCGCTGTCAAAACAAGTGAAAAATATCTTATTAGTGTGGATTCTGAAATGCAAATCCTGAAACATAAAGGCGTTTGTTGATGTTCAATACTGTGAGACACATCCCTTTCGCTGCAAGCTCTTTTGTTCCCAAATTTTGTAGGAGGCAGTATGGATCAAAACAAGAAAATTAGGTCCAGTAAGTATGGGATCTAAAATTCATAATTTAAGAGCTTTGGGCACTTGTTCGATGGAAGAGATGTTTCAGACCCCATTTTTACTGGACAATTTTTTATTACTTCCTCGTAAAAAGTAGTTCCTTTTGGGTCTGTCGAGTGCTGTTAACAAGCGGGGTGCACTCAGCCCTTGCCGAGCAAACTGGGGAGCTACTTGATTGAGAAGTAGCGGCTCCGGTCTCGTTAACTAACATACGGTCGGGAGAGCGGCGTGCTGACCACTTGCCCCTCCATATGCGCATCCGGTGACGCCTGTGAGCTGAGGGTGACACGGAGGCCCATCGGTACCGTTGGACCTTCATGACCTGTTCAGACTGAATTCAGTTAAGTACCATAAAAAGTAGAAACCCAAGAGCTAGCAGTAGAAAAATGTGTACGACAGTTTCCGCTATTAACATGTGGCGAAAACTTTAGCAACAGAAGTACCCCTAGCACTGTCATAGGTCTGAGAACGAATTTCGCTTATAACTTTCGAGTCGGTTGTTTCCGGACCAAGATCCCTGACCTGAAATTGATACATTTACCCTCCTCCTCCTTCATCCGTGAATGTCTGCAACATCATCACGGAACAATTATATAGCGGAACACCTTCAGATACAGCTAGCCGCTTTCTCTGCCTAGCATGCTTGTATGATGTATTGAAAAAGCAAGCGGTACGTCCCAGAAGAAACACAATTGAACACAGGGCACAACGCATCAAGCAGAACCAGGCCAACATGTTAGGGAAGCCAACTCATATGATATTGTATGAAGCTACGTCACCTGTTACTCTTCTCTTACATTCATTTCTCTAACTTCCAGATTAATTCTCGTATGGTTTTCACATTTCTCATCCACAAATAAATAAGCACATATGAGGGAATAGAACGGGATTAGACGATAAGAAATCAATTAACGAAACACCAAGACTTCTTTACACAAAGAATGGCGACGATTTATTCACACAAACAAATCAAGCATATGGGCTCATCATCATCAGCTGTACTTCACAGCGCATTTGTTGGACCAAATGAAAATTGCATTTATGACCACAAAATTATGAAAGATTATTACTTAGAGGTCCTTCAGAATATACGAATGCATGGTTTCGTGGCGATATGTACTGATAAAACTCTCTTGAGGTTCCATCCGCGTCATGTGGCTTACAATCCACGAGATTTCCGTAGAGTACTCCTCGCCCATTTTCAACTGGTGACTGTCTTTTGGTTGCTTCTAACGCCCTTATACAGCCGCGCTGTCTTCTTCGACGTTTCTGGCGCTGGCTACAGCTCCGAATAAGGTAATGTTTTCGTTGGGCGCCCTCCGCTCCTCCTTCAACTTTTCGATGGCCAGGTCCCAAGTCGTTTTAAGACTGTAGGCTGCCTTCTTTATTGACCGTGTTGTCTCAATGTTTTATTTACATCGCTTCTTTAGTTACACTATCCGAGAACCTATTGTCCCGTGCAATACCACATCTGTCTTACACCGTTTTCTAGAGCAGTCTCTCCTACCGCTGGTTTGTTAGGCTCCAGAAGGCGAAAGATTCTCTCGTCTCTTACCCAGTGCTGTTCAATAGTATGAGCAGTCTGTCAGATATAGAATTGTTCACAGCCACACCGTACGATGTATATCGGTGTTGTTCGTAGGCTTACACTGTCTTTCACAGGCCTCTTTAGTTGACGAACTTCCATTGGAAGATCGAATCGATTTTACGCCCCTTTAGAAGCCAGCTGATCATTCCTGTTACTGAGTCACAGAATGACAAAAATGCAAGCTTCTTCGAGTCTTCTTCGGGGTTCATTTCTTCCGTGTATTCTTAGAGATGGTTTGCGAAGTCTGCGGTTATTGCGGTAGATTTCCTTGCATACTTTCATTAAGTGGCTGAGTTGCTTCGGCGGGGTTTTAGTATGTGTGACGGCTTCCTCTCGATGTCCTCAGGACAGAACTCTGGTGCAGTAGATGGTAATAATTGCTAGCGTTCTGATATCGATCCGTACGGGTTGATCACCGTTAAACACTGTGGCTCACGGACAAGAATGTCATGGAATGGTAAGGCACAAGCAGTCTCTAACTCCGTCGTGAAAATGTTGTCATGGATACGTTGATTTGCTCCAAGTATTCATCCATTTATTCACGGCTATGAGACCAGACAGCGAATGTGTCGTCAACGTAACAGTAGAGGCGATGAGAATTTGTAGGATGCGTGTCCGGGGCGATGTCCTCAAAGTACTCCATGAGCCAACTTTGTGTTCTGCCTTACGACAGGTATGGTCATGGGGCAAGCCTCGTCAGAGAGGTCCACCGCATGAGAGTTTAGGGAAGTGATTCCAGTGGTGGTTTCCCGTTCCCTCCACAGATGAGGACAACACAACACCAAGTCTCTGAGCGGAGAAAATCTCCGAACCAGCCGGGAATTGAACCCGTGCACCTCGGCGTGACCGACTGCCGCACTGACTTCTCAGCTATCGGGGCGGACCTCCGTAAGCGGGTTGTCTAGAAATGGAGCTAATGGGCTTCCCATCATGACTCTGTCCGTATGTTTAAAATATTCTCCATCATACAAAATATACGATGACGTCAGCCCATGCTTAAACAAATTCGCACCAGTATCGTCTAATAACTGGGAGAGCAGATGTATAGAACTCTGAATCGGAACGAGCGTGAAAAAATCACCTATAATGTCTCCTCCTCTAAGACGCAGGCATTTGAGTCGACAGATGAAGTCGGACGAATTATTGATGTGGTGCAGACAGTGACCAATGTGCGGTGTAAGACAGCCATCCAGATGATTCGCGTGTCTATAAGTCGGCGATCCAATGGTTCTCACGATGGAACGCAGTGGTGATGTCTTCTTTCAATCTTCGTAGATAGTCGTGGTGCCCGAGAGAGATTTTTTATGCTGTTCACTTCTAGAGTGGACCTCTATAGAAGCTCCGACGTCTTCCTTATTATACTGGATGATTATTTTTAACATGGATCCTCCTTCAGCATCAACATACTCTTCGCGTCATAGTCGGCTCGTTCTACAATGACGGCTGCATTGAACTTGTTAGCTGCCAGTACTACGAGGAGATGATGGTTGCGTTAGACGTTAGGGGATTTTGAAAGAATGCGGCTCTTTTCTCTAGGAATTTCTTCAGCAATTTTACTGGGCATCTTGCTAACTGCTTCCACGACACACACTATGTCATGGAAAAGGACACTACAGGCCGATGGTGCAAAATTATTAGCCAGAATGGTACCCATTTCGATGTTTCTCGATTCGTTGATAACGGTTCGTTCTGTTGTTTCTCGCTGTGTTCCATGCTTCACCTAGGACCTCTTCATTATCCTGAAGCTTTCCTAATACTGAGTCGAGAAAAAGATCCCAGAAAACAGAGCCCCTTATGGATCTCTACTTAAAGGAATTGTATAAATGTCGTGGGCATCAAAGTCCCTCAGGAATTCAGAAACTGGTGGCCACGGTAAGTTTCAGCAGAAACAGATACTTGTCGCCACTTAGTAGACGTACAGTTTTGAAAATGGAATGCAAATTCCAGATTTCGTCGCTGATGAAAGGTAGTGAGCATGAATCCACGAACCAGGCGGCTGCCAATATGCAGTAACATTCGCTCAATTATTGTTGAAGAGACATTGTTTCTTCGTCTTGGCTGTCTATTGGTCAACAGTTGCCCGTCTGTGTGGCCGTCATTGACTCTTGACACCTATAGCCCAGGGTGCACCACACTTGCCTTGGTGGTGGTTTTGGATACGTCCGTTTTTCCATGTATAGCATCTTCAACCGTGCTGGCAGGCTAATATTATACAAACTTAGCTGTTTCGGACGTGCTTCCACCCTTGTTCCGAAAGCCAATGATCACTTCCATTTGGAGTCGGATAAATCGTTCCGTTTCCCGATTACGACAACGATTTCGCTTTCTTTCGAGTCCTCTTCATACTGCTTATATATCTTCGACTTCTAGTGCTGACTCCTGCCGTCAGCGAGTGGTTATTAAATATTGAAGTCGAATGCGAGCGGTGGTCTTGTTAATGTGATCGGATCTTATGTTTATGCGGAACGTTTTTTACAAGTTTTATAGCCCTAGCTAAACACTCCTGTTCACTTACCATTTCAGGATCCATACTGTTTGGACTTAATTCCATGAGTAAGTATTTTCTGTTGTAGTCTAACGCAAAGCAGCTTCTCCTCAGCTTTCCCTAAGGTATCTGGAAGACAAACGGGCATCGTTATCTTCATCTCTTTTCAAGGTAATTGTGTTGGCTACCTTCTTTATATCTGATGATTTTACCTGCTGGGGTAATTAGTAGAGTGCCCAGTGCTGTTTCGGCTCGTCAGCGGGCCAACCGGTGTGCCGGCGGCCGCATCGTGAAGGCCAGGCGGCGCCGGTGGGGGCGGGAGGCGGGTCACGCCCCGGCCAACTCCCTGCGGTCGCCCTTAATAGCGGCCTGTAGCCCGCGGCCTGGCTAACGACGGTGATTTCCACGCTCTGGAGGGTGGTTTTGGAGGAGTGGGAATTGATGGTGAGGGGGAGGGGCGGAACCAGCTGAGGGCAGCCCGAGGCTCACACCACGCCACTCGCACCTAGTAATGGTGCAATCACTGCTGCCGTCCCCACAATGAGCGCGCCTGCAGAAGAAATAGCGAATGGCGCAAGTTCCCAACAATTTTTTCTCACTGCGGCAGAACATATTACAGGTCTGCTACTTTCGCCACTTCCTATTCAACAGCTTCGCCTTGTAACATTTCTTCTACAAAATGGGTTCAAGGGACTGATACTGCTATCCTCTGTTATGTAAATACTAGCTTTTCTCCGCGCCTTTGCCCCGCGTATTTGTTCGACACTAGTACTGAACATATCCCTTCCTTCCCTCTCTTCGTCCATCTCCTCCCTCCTCTTTTTGTCGACCTCATTCTGAAGCCTCTGCCTACCTCCTTCTCCCCAATCTCTGTGTTTCTTCATCTCTTGCTCCTGCTCTCTCTTTCCATTCCTCGCCTCTATCTCAACCTGCTATTTGTCATTTGTAGCCCCTTCTATACAGTTCAAAAGCAGGCTGATAGTACTACCATAACACGCGTACCTTGCAGAGCAGGTCCCTGACGTGCAGACCGCAATGCAAAGCAGGTCAGTATAGCAGGCCGATACCACTGCACACAGCAAGCTTGTCACGCTGGGCTGCCTATATATCGAGGCCCGTAAAGCGTTTCTGGCTCCTGACAAATGGCCTGACCTGCAATATGGACCGACTCTGACTCCTCACAAGAACACTAGAAGACTATCGTGCACTGCAGCCGATAACCAGGAGCGTAAAAAGCACCTTGTAACCATATCTCTGCTCCTATTGAAGCTACGAGGCTACAGATGTAACAATGAAGATATTCATTCGTGAGACCTGATGTTTCCGTGACAAATTTGGTTGAAATTAATCCCAGGCTTTGAGTGGCTATCTTGGAGATACATACACTCTCAACAGATATTACCTATTGAAGGAAAGAATGGGTGCTGATAGTATGAATTAATTTAATATCGGTTATCCTTTGTTTACCAGAATTAAACGCGGCAACAGTAAATTGCCAAAACAGCTACTAACCTCACTAAATTGTATTCCCCTTTTACTTCCATCTCATTACGTGTACCATAGAGAGCACATCTGTGTAATTCAACAGTTACATTGCTAAGATGTGCAGGAGGGTTACTTCAAGCGTCTTGGTGTTGTGCAGAAGATTCCAAACTTGGCTGTTAGCTTGCTAGGGAGACCACCACTGAGGTTAAGGCACGCGAAAAGCTGCCAATGTCTCATTCATGAAAGACCTATTGTGCAGTCTGTCTTGACTAATGTGAAGTTTTTGTTGCAGTTTTTCCATGAGATGACCCCATCGCGTCACTGCTGACGCTGTAGCATGCTAAATCCTCCAAATTGCAGTTAGGTCCTCTTTATATAACTCTGGTTACCTGGGAAAGTGTTGTGTTCTTACTAGGCTTTCTGAGAATTGTGTGTGTGTGTGTGTGTGTGTGTGTGTGAGAGAGAGAGAGAGAGAGAGAGTGTTCCAATTCAACGTTCCATTTAATTTCTATACACTCTTTGCCCACAGCTAGATGCTAGCTCCGTCATTATGACGGAATACGAATCTAGTAGGACACTTTCTACTTTTCAACTTTTGCTACTAAAGGTATCAATAAACTGCATTTTCTGTTGTTAGTATGTACTTTTTTTAGTACTGCAGAATTGTTGCAGCAAGAAGGTACCCAATTCTTTACAGACACAGTAAACACAGAATATACTACCTTCAACGGTACCAACACTAACCACTGCTGAAATTTGGCAAAGAAGTCTGAATTAATTGTGAAGTTATAAATTCTATAATCATTTTCAGTGCGTCTGTATTACTTACACACGCATAATAACAACTTGCCAGACTGCATTTATTTTTCCCTCTCCTCCCCTCCTCCCTGTCTCCTCATAGCTACTTACAGTCACTCATCTCCTCACTCCGACGTCACTGCAGCCTCCACTAATTTCTATGCACTAGTAAGAACATTACTGTGCCGTTTCACATTATTTATTTGATATTGCCACAAATATATAATAACAGGTCCACTAAGTAGAATGCGTAGAAACCAGGTCATCAACGCGTTAGCCAACTGTGAGTGTAACTCATAGTTTTACAAAGAGATTCTGGTGGACAGTGGAGCACAATGTTCTCTGCAATCTAGTAAGGCATTCGTACATGGCTATCCTGAAAGTAGATTTTATGCCCTATCTAAGGATAAACACCTGAGATTCTTACGAAAAACAAGTTTTAAACGGAATGTTTAACGAAATTTCAGTGGACATTTCCTTACACTATAACCGAAACAATATTTACAACTTCCACTATATGGTCATGTTCTTAAACTATAACCGAAGCAATATTTGCTACTATTTTTGCAGTCTGGAAGCGCTGGAGCAATTGGTAGTGGGTACTTTGCAAAGTACCATTTATTATGATTTCTTCCCACTCTATTCATGGATGGAACACAGAAATGGCGGATGCTTGCATGAGGCCTTATTTACAGGTTGGTAGCTCAACGATCTCTGTGGATGGATAAGCAGGGTGTTCTTCATGACGTTAGTCTGGAGTTCCTGCAGGCACTTATCATTCCTGCAATCCTGTATCGTTGGCCAAACATATAATTGGTTCCTCACCACCCCTTATTTTATTCGTTCAACCATCTAATATGGTTTTTAATGCCGTATTTTCTTTTTTTCTTTTTTTAACAGAAGTGAATTTATCTCGCTCGCAAGCTAGCAAAAAAATGTTACGCTCTATGTGAAATATATTCATATTCGATACTACTGTCAACTTCCACGCACTAACGGAGCCTACCATTCACCTATATACGGATGTGGTCGTATACTAAGCTACACGATATATATATGACCGTAGTGCGTCCGCGCAGATGAATCTTGAGCCTTGGTAATGGTGCAGCGATCGAGTCACGAGATTGCATTGCATCAGCGCAATCACTGAGATATTTATGTTTCAAGCAGATATGGGTAAATATAAAGCCCTGGCAGAATGGAGAAACAGGGTAAATCGTGTTTGGCCGTGCCCATGACCGTAAGGTGTGTGATATTTCTGGGTTTGTTGCTGTTTTGCGGCATACTGTTCAACGGGTCTATAAGCAGTGCTGTAACACATATGGCCACGAAACACGACGTTAGAGCAGTGCTCATACGAAGATCCTGAGGGACCAGCAACGCGTTTCACTGCCTGTGAATCAAACTCGCTTCCAAACTCGACAGAAATTGCTGAAGGCAGTGAGCAGTGACGAAGTTCTCTCCCAACCTGTTAGCGAGAGAATACTTTCATGTGAATTTCATGCGATGAACGTTTGGCTCCGGTCACCTCGCAAGAGGGCATTGCTCACACTGGAGCTCAAATCTGCGCTTCAGTAGGCTGGAAATCATCGAATCTGGCTCGTAGCAGACAGACGGAACGTAGTGTCGCCTGACGAATCAAGTTTTTCACTATATCAATATTGCGCATGCCATCGAATGCACCGACGACCAAATGAAGCATTTCATCCTGACTGCGGAAGCTCAGGTGCAGCTGAAAGTGGGTCTGCGATGCCTTGGGGATGATCATCTTATCATGAATTTGACCCGTCACGGAGGTGACTACTAATATGGACCACCGTGTTTATTTAAACATTCTATATTATCAAGTTTTACCACTTTGAATGATGAGTCTGCTATTGATACCCCCATTTTTCAAGACCACAACAGCAAGCTTCATCGGACTGGAAGATTATGTGACTGGTATTCGAATCATTCTCTCACCCTTTTAACGTCCATTGTTCTGCAAAATTTCCTGACTTGAAACCCATAGAAAATGTACGGGTCGTGTTGGAATAGCAGCTTGTTGGAATTGAGCAATCGAAATATAATTCGGTTATCAATTCCAGGGATGGAATTATAAGGTATTAAATGATTTCTCTAGCTTATTCAGTGTATTATAGCACAAAATAGTAAATGGTAGAAACTACAAAAACTTTATTAAATGTCACTCATTTTCCCTCAGGCAAATTCAAGTTATGCCAGACACAGAAGTGAAAACAAGAACTGAGACACGACGTCCCAAGCGGGTCAGATCGACAACACTGTATGTCGAGTAACGAATAAGCATTCAGCAGAAAATGCAGACAGAAAACGAAAGTAAGCGAGACAAGCATTTTCGTTAGCAGTTAAGACACGTAGCAAAAAACTTTATCTATTTGATAAGAGCACATAGCAAGGGACGGAAACAGCAGTTGACAGCCTGTTAAGTGAACGAAGCAAATTACGCAGGACATATTCTATCTTTACGAACTGAGCTCCGCGTCATAGCCTCACGCTTCTCCCTTTAAATATTAAATATTCCACCTCTCCAGCTCTTGTCATGACTTAATAATTGGGATCGATGGTATTCACAATAATAACATTCGATTCCATGATTACGATACTGTACTGATTCTATGCCCTAGATGCTCCAGCATAGTCTATGAACTAGTATAACTACTTCACCTGATGGAGTAAATGCTGCTCGCCGCCTACCATGTACTGATGGAGAAACTGACTGCCTTCTAACAACACCAAATCGCAGATGGCTGCCAGTTCCGGACTCTAACATGGTAGAAAGCAACGGGGCCTGTTGATACACGTTCCTATTCAACACTCAGGCGCCTTCGGGTGCTGAAACCTGCCAGAGGTAGGGAGGAGATCAACAGAACACACGACTACCGGCATCAGGCACACTGCGCGTGTTTCATCAACAGTCATGGCAGAATTCGAAATGGGACCGAGTATACTAGGCAGCCACCGTCCGAAACCCGTCAAGCGTCGCGCAACAGGGTAGCTGACATCACACGCTGACTCCAGGAACATGAGCTAGAATCTAAAACGCCGCTGAATTAGGAACAGGCTAGCAGCCGAGGCTGCTGTAGAAGAACGAAGACTTGTAAACAGAGTCGATGCAAAACTGAACTCAAGAACGAAGACTTGTAAACAAAGTCAATACACAACTGAACTCAAATAATATCCAGGCTTCACGAGGTTGTCTCCGCTTGGCCCTCTGTAAGTGGCATATTACTTGAAGTGATACTGTACTGTGGCCGGCCGCGGTGGTCTCGTGGTTCTAGGCGCTCAGTCCGGAACCGCGCTACTGCTACGGTCACAGGTTCGAATCCTGCCTCGGGCATGGATGTGTGTGATGTCCTTAGGCTAGTTAGGTTTAAGTAGTTCTAAGTTCTAGGGGACTGATGATCACAGATGTTGAGTCCCATAGTGCTCAGAGCCATTTGAACCATTTTTGATACTGTACTATGGAAATTTAGCGGGATCCTTGTCGGTGTTAAGCGAAATACACTCGTGGGCCAAAATATTTTACTGCCAGTGCTACTCTGTAGAGTTACGCTCACGTGACGCAGTAAGAAAAATATGCAAGTGGAGAAGAGAGTAAACTGGAGTCCCTGTAGCGATGGCACGGGTCACAAAAAGAGAATTCCACTCACATGAGTTCTCTGTCAAAGATACGTTTGTTATGGCATTGCACCTTGAAACTAACATCACGAAACGACGAAGATGGTCCGTTAGCTTGTTTTATTCTACTGTTGTTACGGAAAGTGATTGTAGGACGGTGACACAAAGAGATGGCGACAGGGTACGGGACGTCCACGCCTCATCACAAAACGTATAGGTAGCAGCCTTGCTTGACATATAGAGCAGGTCTGGCAGTGATCTATGGCAGATCTGACCTTAGATTATAATGCTTGTACTGAACCTGGGAAGCTGGAGCATACGTCTCTACACGTTGACATAACGCGATCGTCACTTACACATGCAATGGCCCGGCGTTGTCGAGATTGGGCAGTGGACCAATGTAAACGAGTCGCCCAATAGGATAAATGCACCTTGTTATCCAGGTCGATGGCTGTGTCGGTATACGACTAGGGCTGTTCGAAAGCTACATCGCATCACCACGCCGGCCAGAGCTGGGGTGGGGGCGTCAGGAAGTCGTACTCTTGAGAATTCAATTTCCCGGCTTCAAAGAGACATGTGGTATTAATTGCAGCCTTTGTGACAACTGTCAGCTACGTGAACTCCATTTCAGACCACCCAAATCCCTTCATATTTCAAGTCTTCTCCGGTGACATCCTTCCGCGTGTAACTGTCAATCACAAGCCAGAATCGCGTTACTGGGATTTGAGGAGAATGATAGTGAAGTCAATAAACGCCTTTGATCTGCACTCGACGGAACGCGTCTGGGACACTATCGGTCTTCAGATCCTTGCCCACAAGCTATCCTTCCGTGGTTTACGGGGTTTACGTTAAAAATTGCGCAAATGCTGTTGTCGCGTAACTCAGGAAAGTTGCTTAGGACTTTTCGACTGCATGCCACTCAGAATTGCTAGTGTAATGCATTCCGGAGGTGGCCAAAGACGCTATTAAGTACTGTGTAGTAAAACATTGGCTCATTAGTGTATATCCCTTGTCGCAGTGTTAACAGCAGCTCTCGTCCGATCTCCGAAGTTAAGCGCTGTCGGGCTTGGTTAACACTTGGATGGGTGGCCGTTCGCTATGCCGAGCGCTGTTGGCAAGCTAGGTGCACTCAATCCTGGTGAGGTAAATTGAGGAGATGCTTGATTGATAATTAGCAGCTCCCGTCATAAAAACTGACCACACTCCTCTCTATTTCCGCATTCGGTGACGCTTGTAGGATGACACGGTGGTCGGTCAGTCCCGTTGGGTCTTCCGAGAACTGTTCGGACGGAACTGCGAGTTAATTTCATATCACACCATATGCAGACGGTCAAGATCCATCCAACGGAATGATAGAGTATTCGATCGCAATTTCTACAAACACTGGGTGATACGGCAACCAAACGACTATTTAAGTTGGTGTGTAGAATCCTCAGTGGAGATGAAGAAGGAATAAAATATCTGTTGAATGCCACGAACAGTCTATCCGGTACATAATATGGATCGAGAGTGAACCGAAAAAGATGTAAGTCATGTAAAGCACCAGGAATGAGAATAGCTAGAAACTTAACATCTTAATTAAGAGTTTACAAAGCAGAAATACGTGACGGGATTATGCTACCGTTACGGACGAAGCAATCGGGACATAATACCAGACAAACACAGACAACGAGAGCTGTCCTGACCAAAACAAGTCTTGATTTGAGAAAGAAATTTCTGAGAATATGCTTTTCTAACACAGCATTGTATGGTAGTGAATGATGGTCTGTAGGTAAACCGTAAAGGAAGAGCATCAAAGCGTTTGAGATGAGCTGCTACAAGAGATTATTAAAAATTGTGTGGACTGATGACGTAAGTAATGAGCAGGTTGTTCTCAGAAGAGGTGAGAAAGGAATATGTGGAGAACACTGAGCAGTAGAAGGGACGAATAGCACTTTAGCATCCAACGAAATTGGGGTCCTGCCTGAAACCCAAGCATTGATGCTTTAATAACATGGATCTATATGGTTCGAAAGACCTTTTCATGTCTCAAAAATGTATGATGTGAGACATAAAAAGATGTCTAGAACCACGTAGTTTCTTTTGTTTACATTAAATAGAATAATTCTATGCCGTTACAATCTTCAAAATCTAGTACCTTCTGAGTTATATTTAAAACTTAGTTGTTATTTGTTTTCAACATGAAATCGATTACGGTCTTCAGTACAAGAATAGAACCTTTGCGTGAGCCTCATGGGATGTTCCAGCTTCACACAGCTAAGGAGACGTGTGGACATCAGGTTCAGTGGGCAAGGAAGTGCTAGAGTGGTGCGGTTGGGAATCCGTCAGCAGCCAACCATGTTCTACAAAACAGGAACTGACCGTCTAGTCTCCCAGTTTGGTAAATGGCTTAGTGTGTGTGGTGATTACTCTTGAATGTAACCATTCCATGATCCCTTTGGCCCGGTATTTGGTTTTCATTTGACTGACTCACATGACTGCAATGATACTAATTCCTGTCGTAAGCTGCGAAATAAACCGTTCTCTGTAGTCATTCCCATGCAAATAGCGTACCCGTAAAAGCTCCACAAAAGGACTACAGTAGTGATCAATTTCGCCAATAAATGTTAGTATGTGCGCAGTATCTGAAACATCAGTGTTGTCGATAGCTAAAGAGAACCATTCAAATACTCGCAACTTCGCCGGAAATTGCTCGCATTAAATATTCTCCAAATCTCCAGTAGTCCAGGACACGCCCTGGTACATAGATATTCATTTATTTTTCCTGGACAAATCTCCTCAGCCCTAACTGGCCGGCACTTCTTTACTTATTCTCTGCCAGTAACTTGTACGCTGGGCCTCAGAAATATTTCAACCTGGCATGTACACCGGAGTCGTTACTTTGAACTAGAAACTTAAATATACTTTCTTCGTTCTTTACTGGTGAACTTAGTGCGTCACTTTTATTTTTCATTAAATAGCACAGAAGACATTCAGATTTCGCTTCAGACTTGCTGTCATGGTAGCGTTTGTGATGACATTGTCTCTGAAGAGCAATAATATTTGACACATTAAGCATAAACTTTTTCCTTTACAGTCAATACATACGTTTAAGTTCGTCCATGTACCGTTAAACGTCCTATTTTCTTCTAGTATTTTTGTTTTAGCCACCAGTGAAAGTTATTAAGCCTGCCGCAACACGGAATAAACAGAAGTGCTAGTGTGTTACACATACGCTATTTAACTTTGTGAACGCAACACTGTCAATAAAAAAGCTCACAGTTTTGCCACGAAATTACAATGATTACAAGTTATGGGACCTATGTTATTCTCCTCTGCAGGCAAGTAGAGGGCACTTGGACCGTGGCTTGCCGACTGTTGCTTTAAGGTATTCCGAAACTGTCTTGCTTTCCTTTGTGGTGTTGCGGGTATAGCGACCACGGAGGAAACCAGCCGCATAGTGGCTGCTATGAGATTGGTTAGCGAATGAGGTATCCATTAGAGGGTGGCACCAGCTTTGGCAGGTCATGAGCGAGCCTTTGCAGTTAAGAGAGAGGAAGCGGCCGAACGTGAGCAATGGTGTAGACAACATTAGGTTGGGTCTCGTCATTCCCTGTTGTCTTAACATTTCTCCTGTCAACCTGTCCCTTCTCCTTGTCCGCAATTTTCACATGTTCCTTTCCTCTTCGATTCTGCTCAGAACCTCCTCATTTCTGAACTTTCCAGTCCACCTGAGTTTCAAAATTTGTCTATAACACCAAATCTCAAACGCTTTGATTATCTTCTGTTACGGTTTTCCCACAGTCCATGTTTCTCTACCATGCAACGCAGTGCTCCTAACGTACATTCTCCGAAATTACTTCCTCAAACTAAGGTGCATGTTTGATACTAGTAGATTTTTCTTGGCCAGCAATGCCCATTTTGTCAGTGCTAGACTGGTTATGATGTCCACTTTGCTCCCTCCATCATTGATTATTTTGCTGCCTAAGTGGTAAAATTCCTTAAATTGATTTACTTCGTGACCATCTATCCTAATGTTAAGTTTCTCACTGTTCTCATTTAGGCTATTTCTCATTTCATCTACATCTAAATCACACTCCGCAAGCCACTTAATGGTGTGCGGCGAAGAGTACTTTCGGTACCACTATCTGATCCCTCCAACCCTGTTCCACTCGCGAATAGTGCATGGGAAGAATGATTGTGGGTATGCATCTGATTTGGCTCTAATTTCTCGAAATCTCTTCTCGTGGTGAGCATGCGAAATGTATGTAGAGGGGGGGAGTAATATGCTGTCCGACTCCTCCTTTAAAGTTCTGTCCCGAAATTCAATAGCAAATCTCTCCGTGCTTTACAGCGCCTTTCTTGTAACGTCTCCCGTAGAGTTTGTTTAGCATTCCCGTAATGCACTCTCGCTGGCTAAGCGATCCTGTAACGAAACGGGCCGCTCTTCGTCTTTCTTCTTTTTACTCTCAATTCGTATTCTGTACTCATTAGACTATTCATTCCATTCAGGATATCCTGCAAATATTCTTCATTTATATCCCTTCACCTTGAATTGTAATTCAACTCCTAAACTTTTCTTTTATTTCTATCATTGCTTCTTCAATGAACAGACTGAACAGTAAGGGCGAAAGACTACACCCCTGTCTTTAATCCACTACGTTCTCGGTCGCCCACTCCTATTATTACCCCTTGGCTCTTGTACTTAATGTATATTACCCGCCTCTCCCTATAGCTTACTCCTATTTTTCTCAGAATTTTTTCCAGGTCGACGAATGCTGTGGAAGTGTCTTCATTCCTCTTTAATCTTGCTTCCATTATCAACCGCAACATCAGAATTGATTCTCTCTTACCTTTATCTTTGCAAAAGCCAAACTGATCATCACCTAACACATACTCAATTATCTTTCCTTTCTTCTGTATAATATTCTTGTAAGCAACTTTAGTTGAGCTGTTATGCTGATTGTGCGCTAAGCACTGCACTTTTTGGCTCTTGCATTTTTCGGAATTGTGTTGATATTTTACCGAACGTCAGCTGGTATGTCGCCAGACTCATACATTCTACACACCAGAGCCTTCGATGTACTCTTCCCACCTATCCGTTCTCCCCTCTGCATTAACAATGGAATTCCCGTTGCAGTCTTAATGTTATCTCCTTGCTTTTAATGTCACCGAAGATTGTTATGATTTTCCTGTATCCTGAATCAGTCCTTCGGACAACCACTTGTTTTTCGACTTCACAGTTTTCATGCAGAAATTTCGTCTTAGCTTCCCTGCACTTCCTGTTTATTTCATTACTCAGCAACTTGTATTCCCGTATTCCTGAACTTCCCTGAACATTTTTGTACTTTCCTCTTTCATAGTCGAATTGAAACATTTTTTCTGATACCGCTAGTTTCTTCGCAGTTAGCTCCTTTGTACCTATGTTTTTCTTTACAACTTCTGTCATTCCTTTGTTTGGAGACGTCCATTCCTCTTGAACTCCACTGCTTACTGAGCTGTTACTTATTGCTGTACATAAAGCCTTAGAGAACTTCAAGCACATGTCGCCATTCCTTAGTACATCTCATCCGTACCCCACTTCTTTGCGCACTACTTCTTCCTGACTAATCTCTTCATCCTACTCTTAATGACTACTACATTCTGATCTGAGGATATATCTGCTCCTGGGTACGCCTTAGAAACCAGTATCTTATTTCGGAACCCCTGGCCGACTGTTATGTAATCGAAGTGAAATCTTCCATATCATCTAGCCTCATCACGTGTACCTCCTCCTCTCGTGAATCTTGACTGAGTATTCGCTGTTAATATCTGAAATAATTTATTAAAGAATTCAATTGGTCTTTCTCCTCTCCCATTTCTTGTCCCTAGCCTATGCTGTCTGTAAACTTCTCTTCTACTCCTTCACCAACAACTCCATTCCTGTCCCTCATCACTATTAGATTTTTAACTCCTTTACATGCTGTATTACCCTTTTAATATCCGTATATAGTTTTACTGTTTCTTCACATTCAGTACGCGACGTCGGCATGTCCATCTGAACTATCGTTGTCGGGGTTAGTTTGCTGTAGATTCTGTTAAGAACAAACTTAATCCTGTAGTATCATAGAAACGCACTCTCAGCCCTGCCTTCCTATTTATAACGAATCCTACTCCCATTATATCATTTTCTGTTGCTTCTGATACTACTCTAGACTCATTCTACCAGAAATAATTGTCTTCTTTCCATTTCAATTCACTGACCCCTCCTATATCTAGATTGAGCATTTGCATTTTCCTCTTCAGATTTTCTAGCTTCCCTACCATGTTCAGGCTTCCGGCATTCTACGCCCCGACTCGTTGGACGTTATCCTTTCGTTGGTTTTCATTCTTCTTCTCATGATGACCTCTCCCTTAGCTTTCCCTTCCCGGTGTTCCGAATGGCGGACTATTCCAGATTATTTTGCCAATGGAGAGACCATCATGATACATTTCAGCTACAGGCCACATGTGCTGTGGATACATGCTATGTGTCTTTAATGCAGTGGTTTCCTTTGTCTTCTGCGCCCTCATCCCGTTGAACATTGCTGACACTTCCGCCTCTGGGGCAGTTGCCCTCCTCAATGATAAGGGAGTGCCACGAACATCTGTCCGTTCCTTCGACCTCTTTGACAAGACCGTTGGCAGCATGAGGGTGTCTTCTTATGCTTTAAGTCTTCGGTCACCAACGCTGACGTAAAATCCTTTGGGAAGTTTATTCAGACACGGAGACTTTTTAGAAGGCTATCCCACAATAAGTTTGTAACCTTTCTGAGGCTGAAAGACAGCTAAGAGCGTTTCATTATGTTCAGGAGTAATTATGGTATCCAAGGTCCTGACTAGTAGATCGTAAAGGGTTTCAGGCACTCATCGATGTCGTAGCTATCTTCATAGTAGAGGTGTAAGACAATAACTATATCAGCTTGCGCTTTTACGGTAAGTCCATCATTTGTCGTGAGAGCATTAATACAAGCTCGTAGGCGACGTGTTTGATGCCTAAGCAAATGATATGAGGAAATCATTTCTTCCGTCACCAATGAGCTTGGCTTGGATCACATTTTCAAAATTTCCATTTTTGTTCTCTTCAGGGTCAAAAATTTTGGCTTTACACGCCTAATATTCGCAATTCGCAGAGGGGCGTGATCCCCAGCATCATAAAGTTCACGCAGGGTGGAATAGTAATATTCGAAAGTTTTCGGGAAGTCTCGCACTTTGGTAGCTCAGAAAAGTATCAAAGAGTGCCTGAGCCTTGGTTTTCCCAGATGTGTCCACCAGTCAGGGACGGAAAAGTACTTCCAAGTGGACCGTAGAGTACGCTTCCACACATCTCGCATCACGTCATCGAGAGAGGGGTCAGCTAGATGAGCGGGTTTAAGAACCACGGAATGCGACGCACTTTGACTGGTTGCCGCTCCAGATTGAGGGTTGTAGCCACAGCACAGTGATCCGTAAAGGAAGTTGGGATGACTTCAACATTAAGGCTACAATCACGCTAACAGTCTAATGAGTAAAACCTGTCTAATCTGCTACTAGAAGTCGCAGTAAAGTGGGTAAATTTAACTAACGTCGGGTATTTACATAGCCAGATGTTTTTCAGGAATGAGGAGCAGACCAATTCACGTAATTCACGATGGAAATTAAAATTTGGAGATTAAAACCACCACTTAACAGAATACTTGCAGGAATTTTACGCAACAGATAAACAATTTCCTCTTCATAAAAATGCGAACGATTCACTGCGCGACCAGTGGCAGAAGAGGCACATAAAAGAACCAGTTTAAGATTAAAAGGTTGACAACCTATGTCCCTGACAGAATACAACATTTCCACCTCAGCAATAGGAATGCTTTCCCGAATGAATAAGGCGGTCCCGCTAGAAAACCCGGGTGCTACATTAAAGATCACACAAAGGACAGGAAAGTTAAAACATCTAAATAACACCTCCTGTAACAACACTATGTCCGCAGATGAATCATAAATGAAATGACGCCATGAAGCCAATCGCAATTCCGCTTCTACACTATTAACATTTAAGCGAAGGAACGTGTAGGCTTGGGTCATTGATCAAAGCTATATGGGGATGTACGGAACGTACCGTACAGAATTAGGTAGGCAGCTGAGAGTCAAGATCCATTGCGGAGTCCACGGATGAATCAAAAATCGGAGGACCAGAATTCGCATCATCAGAATCTTTGTTCTTACCTTTCTTACGTGCCACCGAGCGGTCAGGTTGTATACGCTGTTTCTGTCGGCTTCGTGGCATAGCGCCCTGTGTAGACGGAGGTGTGGTAGGGGTCACAGGCACAACATCCTGCCCCTACAGACTATTAGCGGCTTACAGGCGTTGATGAATATCACCGGGGCAGTTGAAAGTTTTGCTCCGAACAGGAATCGAACCCGGGACTTCCTGCTTATATGGAACACACACAACGATCTGAGCCATCGACGACATACAGAGGCTAGAGGGATTGAGGCGACTTATCTGGGACACACTCCCCGTGGGACCCACATTTCCAACTTTCTTTCCACACACTGCATTTCTAGTGCCTCTGCTCACTATACTCATTACTCACGGCAGTCAGTCTACGGATTCCCGTAAGAGTTTGAGCAATCTCCATTGTAGAAGATCAGTGACCGGTAAGCCTTTATCTATACGAAAATGGAATGTGTTCTTTCGGACATGTCCGAAAGAACAAATACCATAGGTGATCTTGCAGCTCTCGAAGAATGACACGTCCGAAAGAACAGATATCATCTTCATATAAATAATGGGTTTCCGGTAAGTGTGGATGCAGTCACATTGCTCAAACTCTTACGGGAATCGGTAGACTGACTGCCGCGAGTAATGACTATAGTGAGCAGGGGCACTACAAATGTAGTGTGTAGACAGTGAGACGGAAAGGTTGGGGAGCGTGCCAGAGATAAGTCCCTGCAGTCGCACTATTCCCGGAGTGTCCTCGATGGCTGAGTCGGATAGAGCGTCTGCCGCGTAAGTAGGAGGTCCCGATTTCGAGTCCCGGTCGGGGCACACATTTCCAACTGTCCCCGTTGATATTTATCGATGCCTGTAAGCAGATAATGGTCTGGATTTTATCGTAATTTTATCCTTCATTGTATCTGATAGTGAATTCATACGACGCAGCAGACTCCAGAGAAAGATAAACAGGCGTATTGTACATCTACGTACACTGAGTAGTTACAATTAAACTTTCAATATTTACTTCATTGTAACACGGAAACAAATTACCGTACTAGCACCAAATTTGGTAGCAGTAATGTCCAGAATAAGGTGTGCATGATTTCCGTGCGTTACAGCGAGACCGTCCAGTTCCAGCAATGGTCACCTGGTGCCGTAATCAGTCATCACGATTCATAGTCACATACACCTTACCAGTCGCAGTGCGTTTGTTGACGCGTCAGTATGAGCTAAGACCAATGGAGCAGGGCATTATTGGTAAAGCTCTATTATCAAAATAACAGTAATGCTCCAGAATGAGATTTTCCCTCTGCAGCGGAGTGTGAGCTGATATGAAACTTCCTCGAAGATTAAAACTATATGTCGGACCGAGACTCGAATTCGGGATATTTGCCGTTCGCGGGCACAACAGTAATGCTGTAGCTGTACTTCAAGAATATCGCTGGCTGAAAGGATTATGGAAGAGTCCTGTTTCTGCATCGCCTGGGCGGAACGTGATGAAGAAGTTCGCATCAACTTCAGAACAGGGCGTCGCTCCTGGAAGCGTCATACGACTGGTAGCACCATGGTGGTAGACGAAATCGCTGTTGCTATGGCAGACAAAGCTGTGCACAATTCCCGATCGGCAAGCAGTGCGCGGGTTGTGTCAGGAAAGTTGTACATCCCATGGTCCACTGTACGGTAGGTGCTTTGAACCATTCTCAAATGGTATCCGTACAAGGTCCATTAAGTACAGCAACTTGCACCACAGGACGCATAACGACATTTTGACTTCGCTCTCCACTTCCTCGCAAGGGTTGAAGTTGACGCGGTCTGGCCCTGGACAGACGAATCTGATTTTTCTCTGACGGATGAGGTGCACACACAGGATTGCCGTGTGTGGGAATCTTCATCTGCAGTCACTGTTCATGACGTTCCTCTGTATGATTAACGTGTCTCACGGCTAAGTTCATCATTGGCCCAATCTTTTTTGAACGGGTTGGCACTCAAGGATGAAAGACGTGCAGTGTGCCTGGCCAGCATTACTGCGATATGCTTCGCCAGCTTGTCACACCAACCCTACAGGAGAGAGAAGCATTGAACACAACAGTTTTCATGCAAGATGGGGCCCCACCGTACATCACTCGTGAAATTCACCTGCTTTTTTGAAACAAATCGGGAAAGGATCGAATTATTAGCCAAATAGTTTCCAAACGCTTGGCCGACGCGATCACCTGATCTCACTCCCAGTGATTTCTGGTTGTTGGGCTACCTGCAGGACATGGTTAATCAGGGGAACATTCTTTTATGCGATGACCTGAATGCCAGCATATCAACAGAGGCAGCCAGCTTACTTATGGACAAACTTCGTTCTGCTCTGCAGAATGCAGTCCAGCGTTACCAGACTCTTCTGGACAATGATGGGCGCCATGCTGAGCCCATTTTGTAGCAGTAATGGTACCGGTACGTCATGGTATGATGTACCGTAACTGCTCATCAAAAGTGTTTCAATTTAACTGATTCTGCATTATTTCTCTTCCTCATGTCTATAACATTAATGCTAACAAGTTTTGTCCGCGTACGATATTTAGTTTCCATGTAATAATGTGTTAAATAAGGTGAGTTTAATTACAGCCACCCGTTATATGACTTCTCAGCAGTTAACACTTACGGACCTGACAGTAGGTTCGTCGGGCCACCTTAAACTTATTTCTCTACCGATCCACTTCCAAACAGCGCGAGGGTAAAACGACGCTTAATTATCTCCGTACAAGTTCTTATATTGCAATCATCATTTCTCAGTATGTAGGTGGGTGTAAACAACATATATTCGCATTCGGAGGAGTACGCTAGAGATGGAAATTTCATGAAAAGATCTCGCCGCAAAGAGAAACACCTTTGTTTTAATGACTGCCAACGTAACCTGCAAGTGACGTCTGTAACACTTTCTCCACAACTTCCCGTTTATACAAAACGAGCTGATTTCTTCGAAATTTCTCGATGTGCTCCGTCAGTCCCATACAGTAAATATCCCATATCGAGAAGGAAAACTCTTGTAGAGGGCGGACAAGCATAGTGTAGGCGGTCTCTTTATAACCCTGCTGCATCATCTGGGTGTTATGGCAAAGAAATGTAGTCGTTAGTTTGTCTTCCCCATAACATTATGTACGTGAACGTTCCAATTTATATTGTTCATAATTGTGATTTCAACTGAATTGACAACCGTTAGATTTGTGTCATATATCGCGTAAACGAAATTTAACAGATTCCTGCTAGTATTCACTTAGATCGTTTTAAAGTTTTAATTACTTAGGGTAAATTGCCTCTTTTAGAACCATGCACATCTCGCTTGAATCATTTTGCACTTCATTTAGACCTCTTGATGACTTAACTACATGGCAATCGGCAGCATTAACTTCAAAAATTCTGAAAAGCTTCCGCAGATTGTATTCTAAGAAAGAAGCATACAGATTGTATGGCTTAGAAACGGCGAAGGGCCTATAACTCTTTCTTGGGGAACCCCAGATATCACTTTCGTTTCACTAAATGGCTTCCTGTCAGTCACTACGAACTGCGATCTTCCTGACAGGAAATCACAAATCATGTAACACAACTGACACGGTGCTCCAGAATGAGATGTTCACTCTGCAGCGGAGTGTGCGCTGATATGAAACTTCCTGGCAGATTAAAACTGTGTGCCCGACCGAGACTCGAACTCGGGACCTTTGCCTTTCGCGGGCAAGTGCTCTACCAACTGAGCTACCGAAGCACGACTCACGCCCGGTACCCACAGCTTTACTTCTGCCAGTACCTCGTCTCCTACCTTCCAAACTTTACAGAAGCTCTCCTGCGAACCATGCAGAACTAGCACTCCTGAAATAAAGGATGTTGCGGAGACTTGGCTTAGCCACAGCCTGGGGGATGTTTCAAGAATGAGTGAGTCGTGCTTGGGTAGCTCAGATGGCAGAGCACTTGCCCGCGAAAGGCCAGAACCCGAGTTCCAGTTTCGGTCCGGCACATAATTTTAATCTGACAGGAAGTTTGACACGGTACTCAATAGCCAGGCAGATTGAATAGAAAGCGCTCGTGAGGAATGGTGTAGAAAGCATTCCGGATATGTGAAAGGATGGAATTAATCTGAGATACCCTGTCGACAGAGCTAAATGTGTTTTACAAGAAGGATATTCTCTGACCCGCTGCTTCTTATGGTTACTAATTATTGACTTCAAACGTGCTGGATTCTTCCAACTATTGCTAAGGTACAGACAACGAAGAAGCTGACAGCAAAATTCTCTTATGAACCCGTGTCAAATGAAGCGTAACGTTAAAAGATAACACTCCTGTGGAACCAAGTCCATTACTCTGGCCACACTTCCAGCTTAATCTAACTTAAATCCTCTCCGTCACTGGAGCCATTCATATTCTTCTGACGCTAGCTTATGGACTACGTTTACTGGCAAAGGTAGGTAGGTGTACACGACGCTAAATCACGTTAATGTATTCGAGGCAAGCATCTTCAAGTCCCCATCTTCCTTGATTATTCAAAGAGGCCGGTACTTCATACGGCTGTGTACACAATTTGTCTGTTTACCGAACAAAGTGCACAGAACGTTAATTGCATAAATTACCATACTAATTATGACAAAGGATGAAGAACCGAATTTAACGCGCATAGATAGGATCTTGAAAACGTGTAACAAAATGTAGAACCAGTTTCTTATTTGAAGGACACTAAACTTTTTGGTGGTGTAATCAATTTCAGAAATTAAACTATTACAGTATAACAACCCAGGAAAATATCCGTTTCCAGCTGTCAAGGTATGAGATGAATATTGTAAAGCAAAACAGAGGCTTTGGCTGTCCCATAATTGCGGAGGAAATATGTTAAGTATTCTCTTTCGTAAGTTTCTTAGTTCAGTCAGATTCTATTGGAAACATTTCCAATAAAGCCCCCAGATACGTGTACGATCTGATCATTAACAATTAGTAAAGAGAAGATGCAGTTTTTGCCTGGGCGTCGCTTAAATATCTATGTATGGAATATCCGCCTACTTGCATTAGTACAATTGGTTTAACATTCTTCATCTTTTCTCGGCTTTGGTATTATATTCAAAAGTATTTAATTACAACAGTCTGGGTTGCCGTTTATACTTTTCTTAACAATGTGTTTAGCATTCGTGGGGCATCTTCACATTATTTTAAAATTTCCTTTTACAACTTAAAAAAAGAAGACGTAAAGCGGCTCTTTGCTAGATTATAGCACGCGTCGCATCAGATGAAGCCACAGGGGCCTTAACAAAGTCTTTTTAGGAATTTGTAAAAGGAGAAATTTAAGACAATCTTGAGATGGCCGAAAGAGGTGTAATTCGTTTTTAATAAAATATTAAATTGCAATTAAGTCTGTTTTAATACAAACATTGTAGATACGATATCTGTACAAGATGATCTAATGGAGTGGAAGATATTTTATGTAAGCAGTCACATAGGTGTCTATGTTATAGTATATACAAAAGTGTAGAACGTACCAGGAGCGTGGAAGTAAGAAACACGCTTGAATGAACTCCATCTAGAATGACACAACGAAATACATTGCAATAAATTCTTGCTCCAGTTGGTCTTACTGTGGCTCGTAAAAATATGAAACCTTGTGAAGGTGGAGGGGAAAATATTTGAAACCTGCCGAGTGAAATAAAGCAAACATTTAAAATGTATGCAGCGGCCTGCCAGAAATAACTTTTCCAAACAACATGTTAAAATACACAACATGAAGCATAACAGAAGTTTCATATACAAGAGTTTAACTTGAAAAATAAACGCAGACCTATTGATACGTCTGTTTGCAGAATTATGTCTTAGTATTAACGTCGACGTAATCGTTTCATTTAGAAAACAAAGACTCGTGGAGATATACATATACTGTAATAATAAGTGTTCGCAAATTGCCTACTCTTCAGGCTGTTATTGACCTCAAAGTATACTAGTAAGAAACCGAAATACTGTTACACTCTTTGTGGCGAAGTTTACATCTCTGTCTTACACGGCCAAGGTTGTCTGAGTAAATTTACTAAAACAATCGAAATATGTAGGAATGTTCTACACTCAAACAATTGCCAGATAAGTTAATTCTGTTTTTTTATGTTAACAATGGAATTTATTCTGCAGTGTGTACATTTTGTTCTCAATTTCAGACACTTTCATCAATGATTAACTACACAGTATGCCCTGGAATAGCGCTTTATATGCCTTGAAGAGAAAGAATAATGCGTGAGTCATCTCTTGTGGGAATATAAACACTGCAAAAATACGATGGGTAGAAATTCACAGTAGCCCATCCACAAAGATAAAACACAAGTCCATATATGCTTTAGTTCTGCGACTAATATTCAATATGAACTACCGATTCATTTTGCAGTCACGCGTCCAGTTAATCGCATGTCTCTTCTATCATACAGTTCGTGTCTGAATAATTGATTTTAATTCACAAATATGCTACTCTACATACGTTTCTCACAGGCGCATCGTATAACAATTATTACCCTGTTGCATACAGAAGCATGTTGTAAAATGTATATCGTGTGTTAGAGCTAGGACGTCCTACAGAGACCTATTCAAAAACCTTGACATTTTGGCAACGGTTGCACAATACATGTTTTTCTCTTTTCACTGAAACCACAAACTACTACAGAGACCTATTCGAAAACCTTGACTGTTGGCAACGGTTACACAATAGATGTTTTTCTCTTTTCACGGAAACCACAAACTACTGACTTTATCTGGCGGTTTTCTTATGACGGGTTTGATCTTCATTTCACAGTAACAAATGCAGCCTACGTGTTCAATTATTCGTTCGACATATTCTGTCTTCCCCTAGAGTTTTAACCCTCTACAACTCCCTCTACTTCCATAAATGTTATTCCTTGACATATTAACGCGTGTGCTTACATCCTCTCCCCTCTTTATGTCGATGTTTTCGTAAGTTTCTTTCTTCGACAACTCTGTTGAGAACCTCCTCATCCTCTATGTTATCAGTGCAGCTATGCTACAGACGCAGGGATTCTCTTGTGTTCATGTTTCGGCTCTGTCCATGACTGACTACCTTACTATGCTATGCCCCAAACATACATTCTCTGACATTCCTTCCTCAAATCAAGTTTGATCTCAGTAGACTTACTTTCACCAGGAATGCTCTCTTTGGCTGTCCATCTTCCTCTGTGTCTCAAGGACAATTTTGCTTATAAGGAGCAGAACTCCTTGGTGATCACGAATTTTGATTTTAAGTTTCTCATAATTTTCATTTCTGCTTAGTCTCACTGTCTTTATCTCTCTCCTGTTTACTCTCAATCTGTATCCTGCATTCATGAGAATGTTCATTCTAATCTACACATCACTTTCACATGCGGTAGGAATGTTATCAGCGAACCTTATCATTAATATCCTTTGACCCTGAATATTAGCCCCAGTCTATAATTCTCCTTTTATGTCCGTCATTACTTCTGCCATGTACAGATTTAACAGTTGTGGCAGAAGATTACACTTTTTTAATCCGAGACTTCGTTTTTCGATTACAGTCACATTTTTTCCTCTTGATTCATGTACGTATTGTATGCTACCAGTCATTCCCGACAACTTACTCCTATTCTTTTGTGACTTTCGAATACCTCTCAGCATTTTACATTGTCGAACACTTTACTAGGTTTGCGAATTCTACAAGTGTGTCTTCAACCTTGCTTCCATTACCTAGCGCAACTTGAGGACTGTCTCCTGTAGCCTTTACCTCTCCTAAAGCCAAACTGATAGTCAAATAACTAATACTCGATTTTGTTTTCCATTTACATTCCTGTCAGCAGCTTCGATGAATGAGATATGACACTGATTATGCGATAGCTTTCGCTCTTACCTGGTCTTTCTATATCCGGAATTTCGTTGATTAGGTTTTCCCGAAAGTCTGGAAGTACATCGCCAGTCTCATAATTTCTATAGAGCAATTTGATTAGTCATTCGGTTGCTGCTTTTCACGATAATATTATAAAATCTGATGGTATACTCCTATCCCTTTTGCCTTATTTGAACTTTAGTCGTGAAATGCTCTCTTACATTCTGACTCGAGTACTGCATCCAATATGTCATTCATATCTACTCCACTTTCTTTATCACCTCATCAGACACGTCCTTTCCCTTATAGAGGCAATGAACGTATGCTTTCCACCCATTCACTTCTCTCCAGCATTTAAAAGTTGAAATCCCATTCTATTCTTTTTATTACTACCAGCGATTTTTTTTTGCACTGAAGGTTGTTTTCCCTTTTCTGTATGCTATGGCAGCCCTTTCGACGATTATTTCTTTTTCGATTTCTTTACAACTTTCCTCTTCCCTTTTGGCTACATATCGATTCCATTTTCTTTTATAACTTCATGATACATCTATTTTCTCTTCAGCGTACGCTTTCCACCAATCCGCTCTCTCTCCAGCGCTTAACAGTAGCATTCCCCCTGCACTCTTATTATTACCACCAGTGCTTTTTATTTTACTGATAGTTGTTTTCACTATTCTGTAAGCTGAGTACGCCTTTCCGTCGATAATTTCTTTTTAAATTTCTTCACATTTATCCCGTTTCCATTTCGCCTTGGCTGCTCTATTCTCTCTATTTTTTTCATTCCTGAGGGATTTATGTTGCTGAATTCCGGTGGTTCCCTGAACATTTTTTTACTTCCTTCACTCGTCGACCAATGAAATTATTTCTTGTGTTACCCAAGGTTTCTTTGCAGTCGCCTACTTTCGACTGTTCATCATCTGTGACTTCCGTTTGTAGAGCCCCGGTCCTCTTCAACTGAACTGCGTACTTTGCGTATACTTATCGATGTAATCACATCCTTGACGAAGTTCAAATGCGTCTCGTCATTTCTCAGTACTTCAGTACCCAGCTTGCGTTTACACCGATCCTTTCAGTCTACTCTTCATCACTGCTAAATTATTTTCTGAGTTTGTACATGCATCCTACTGAGCCTTACAATCCGATACCTGATTTCGAAATCTCTCTCTCCCGATGATGAAATCCAGCTGGATCCTTCACAATATCCAGTTCTTTACAAACTACACTTCCTCCAGATGCGATTCTTGAACAGGGTACTCACTATTACCATCTGAAATTTACTGCTGGACTCAATTAGTTTTATTATTATATTACTGTATTGTATTACTTTACTGTCGCGTAACCCTTTCTCCTGTTCCTTCGCCTATACCCATGTTCAAGTCCCGTATGAATTTTAGACTTCCATTTCGCTATACGTTCTGAGTCTCCTAATCTGTATCCTCACGTACACTGCCGGAAGATAGTTAGTACACTTGTAAGGACGAGGTCCAGTTTGATTTGACGAGAGTATATGGCACCAGGGTGGCGCCGTCCGCCAACAGATATCGCAGCCAAACAGAAGGCTCAATGTACTGCAGACGTGTGAAGCAGGCTGGCGACCATCTCACCAAGATGCACTCCTACAGCCTACTGAGCGAGTTGGAAGGGGTCAAATTGGCGCCTTCCCGGTCGCGGGATAGCCTTTTCGGATAATTTTCACACAAGTGCTGCGTTAGTTGTGCAATGGTGCTGGTATCAGTGGTCACTTGAACACTCTCACACATGTAGACTAGCTTCTGGACGTCCACACAGCACAGACTCCCGCCTGGATCGTCGTATTGCAATGGCAGTAGATGCAGATCGTACAGCACAGATAAGAGGGCACAGACATGTCAACACTAACAGTTGTGAATCGGTTATTAGCAATCGGACTACAGGTATGTATACCGCTCGCCTGGCTTCCAATAACGCTTCAGCTTCAATGTGTGCGGCACTACTGGTAACCCGGTGGAGGTTCGAGTCCTCCCTCGGGCATCGGTATGTGTGTTCGTCCTTAGGATAATTTAGATTAAGTAGTGTGTAAGCTTAGGGACTGATGAACTTAGAATTTAAGTCCCACAAGATTTCACACACATTCTACTATTAACGTCAGAGGATCACTTGAAATAGCACGCCATGGTCTTTAGCGGTGACAGAAGATTCTGCCTGCACGCAGATGATGGTAGTTTGCTCGTACGACGTATAATTGGTGAGTACTGTCTTGTACAGTGCTTTCGTTCAAGACACACTGGCTCCAACCCAGGCCTTAAGATCAGAGGTACAATAAGCTACAACTCTCGTTCTTCTTTGGTGGTTCTGGAGAGGACACCAGCCAGCGCTCGGTATGTGCAGAATGTTATTCAACCTGTTCTTTTGCCGTTCTTCTAACAGGTTGGTGATCCATTTCTCCAACATGATAATAATCGTCCACGTAATGTCAGTGAAACTCAACGTGCTTTGCGAGACATTGCGAAACTTAGCTATCCATTACGATCTCCGGACTTGTGTCCAATCGAGCACCTGTGGGATATGATGGGAAGAAACGTGATTCCAGTGATTCGTCAGCCAAACACTCTTACAGAACTACGTTAACAGGCCGAACAGGAGTGGCATAACGTATCCCAAGACAGTATTGGCCAAGTGTACGATCGACTGGATGGCACAGTTGGCGCCTGCATTGCCGCACGTGGAGGCTACATCATGTACGAAATGGGTGTTTGAGCATCGGTGGAGTCCTGGAACCTCAGAATCCCTTGTGCTATTTATGCCGTAGGACTGGGTCCAACTGTGAGTGGCTCTTGATCCCTGCTTAAATAATTTTTATTTTTTTAAACAATTTCTGAGTATTTATTTTCTCATAAAGAAAAGCACAGTTTAGAAATTTAAAAGATATTACTTTTTCCTGACCAATGTTACAGTATGGTCAAAAAAATCAGCTGTGTTGCTACTGAACGAGAAGAATTTACTCGAAACCAAATTACTCACGTATCAGTATGAAATTCCACTACAGTATGAACTATGAATGCTACTTTGTAATAAAGAAATTATTTAAAATACGTACATATTAAAAATAACACACAAAGCTTGTACGCATGTAACACGTACTACTACAAATTTTTAACAGCATTTTTATAACATAAATACAAACCAAATAAGCATCACCTGCTACGTGACTGTTAAATATGGAGTGGGATGATTACGTGGAACATGACGAAAAATCAAATGACATCAAATCTAGCGGCCCAAAGAATTAACATCTGTAAAACATAGTGAATAAAGAATTGACAGTTAGTAATCACATTTAGAAGGCAAGTACTGGTTTTATAATTTATGCCTATGAGAAGGAATTCACCCATTACACACACCGCAGCGCACACCATTTAATAGCATTTGCATAGCTCCAACGCAAGAAAACAGCCTCGTCTAGTAGCGCACTGATTCACGCAAATCCGATGTGTTTCCAGGTTCTGCTTCGATAACAATCACCCATTCTCGTCCTGTCAAAGGCCTCCGTCCAACACCCTCTTCCTTTTTGTTGCTGTTGACAAAGGCAGCCACGTGGTGCTGTTAAATCCAACGGGCGCACCCACTACTCGTAGGTACTCGCCCTCCGGCCAGAACCAGTCCCCGCCCCCTACTAGTAGCTATTCTGCCATGGTTCGCTCGGTGGTGCCCGTGTCGCGATGCACATATAGTTAAAGATACTTGTACACTAGTTATTTCACAATACAGTTAATGACCTATCCGGCTCCCATATGGTTTCGTCTGAGAGATGTTTCTTTTTCGATTTCTTTACAACTTTCCTCTTCCCTTTTGGCTACATATCGATTCCATTTTCTTTTATCACTTCATGTACTAATAACACAAGTATTACATTCTTGAGCTAATTCCAGAATCTACTTATCCATGCCCTTGCAGATAAATTTCTCACGAATTTTCGTCCTAAAGCTACCCAAAAGTCTTCCACCGATGTTTCACGAAACCTATTAAATAAACATGTCACTGACTCAGATGGCAAAATAACCTTGTCGCCTTTTGTCCTCGAATAGCACAAAATGAGACAATGCTTGAGACATTGCCTCTCATCATACAGGGTGATCTTTTCCATTGTGTACAAACTCTATGGATTGATCGATGAGATAATATGAAACGAAAGCGGTAAAATGAACATACGTCCGGAAACCGGTTTTTTCCATGCTAGAGACCATTTATTCCAGAGACTATGGTCTAATAAGCGCTGCAGCATGCAGCCACAGTTGCAGTAGAGATGGTTCCCTCCTAGAGGGTAGTACTGTTCCTAATACGACAAGCTCCGACGTCCTCTCCTGCCATAATAATTGGTAGTGTTAAGTCCGATTCACTTCTCTCGCTGCAACAGTGTTTCGCCGTTTGTCTGAGACAGGGTCGTTTCAGGAAGCAGGAAATCATGAAGGAAGTGACCGAAATGTTCAGATACCAGACTTCGAGGTAAATGTGATTAACACTGTGGATGTCGAGCGCCGAGTCAGAACGAGACAGTTCGCCAGCCAGTACAGTGTAAGCCAGGCAACCGTATGGAACATTTTCCTCGAAAATTGTTACTACCCTGGTCACCTACCCATGTACTCTGTGTATGCAGGGCTTACTAGCGACAGACTTTCCACGTCGGGAGAACTTTTATCACTGCTTTCTTCAGCAGGGAAACACGATTCCGGGATGGGGCCACCTTAATGTGAAGTGGTACCTTCCACTTTCATAACTACCATCTGTGGTATAGTATGCAGAATCCCTATGCTATGGAGACAGGGAATCATCAACATCGATGCAGCCAGAATGTGTGGGCAGGGATAATTGGCTACTGTATTTCGCCACCAGTCTTTCTTCCACGTCGCCTAACAGGCAGCAACTATCCGCGTGTCTTGCGGGTGACTTTGCCTCCCCTGCTAGATAGTGTTCCACTGATGGTTCGAAGGGTCATGTGGCTGCTAAATGATGGTGGGCCAGCCAACTTCGCTGTTAACGTCCGGGCGCCTGTCAATTGTGTCGTTGAGTCGGACGAGGGGGTCCAGTTGCATGGACTGCTCGTTCACAGGATGTGATCCCGTGCGATTTGTGGTTATGGGACCATCTCAAAAGTAGCGTGTGTGCAGAGCCCATTCCAGATGTGCAGACACTGGAGCAGCGTATTCAAGCTACCTTTGACAGTGTTCAAAAGCGGCCTGGCCGATGTGAACGTGTGAGACTGAACATACTACGGTGAGTTCACGCATGCGTTGTGGCACATGGAAACCATTTTCAGCACATACTGTAACTTCTCTGCCTAGTAGCGCGGCATGGTTCGGTCACTGAATTTTGTAAGCATGGGCTGCAGATGGGTACTTAGATGGCAGTAATAATCTTACGGAAACGGGCTATGATTTGAGTCATTTAAATACGGAACAATGGGATCAATTGGAACAACTGCGCCACGAATTTCATGCTGTTCTTAGTGGTGAGTTAGATCTGGTAAAGTCTGGTGAATACAAACTAGAACTGAGTGATAGTAGTCCAGTGAGACAGTCACTGTACCGCTATGAGACAACTGAGGGCACTAGTGGAACAAATGTTGAGAGAAGGAGTAATTATATCCTTCCAGTCATGCTATGCTTCGCCTATTTTCTTACTTCCAAAGTCACAGCCGGAGATACAACGGTGGTGGACTATCGAGAGCTTAATAAGAAACTAGTTTTGCAGTCTATTCCTCTCCCAGATCTGCGCTTCTGTTTTGCTTGGTTCCACAAGGCAACAATGTTCACGGCCTTCGATCTCAATCAATCACATTTCGAGTTGCTCCTTGCTGCTGAATATAAGTCAGTTATTGATTTTCAAACTGACTGGAATTTGTATGATTATAATGGATTACCATTTCATTTGTCCATGGGGCTGGCAGTGCTGCCGCGTATGTTAGACATTATTTGTGATATGAGGTTCAGAATTTTCAAGAACATGTCGGGGATGTTAGAGATGTGCTAAAGCGATTACTAGAGGCAGTATTTACTGTTAAAGCCCCATAGGTAAAAAATTCCTCTCTGTGACACATTGTATCACCGTCGCTTATCGCAAGTGGCCGCTCCTCTTAACGAGATGAAGAAAAATGGAAAGACGTTTGACTGAGACCGCTCTCCTTAGGCAGCTTTCGAATGTTTCAAAACTACAGTGTCAAGTGCGTCAGTATTGCCTATACCCGATTTTGGAAAAGTATTTACTGTCCAGACGTACACATTGGCACTGGCGGTGGTCGCCGTGTGGATGGAGGCCGGTGACGTACCCATTTCGAAGTCTGTCACGGCTGGAAGTTAAATACGCCAGTAGCTTTGGTGGTTTTGTCCACCCTAGAGGAAATTAAAATGTATCTGGAACATGTAACCTCTCTGTTATAGACAGATAACCAAGCTCTCATATGGCTGCTCGCACGTTTGAGGTTCAGCATACTGGAGGAACTGAGAACATACACTCCTGGAAATTGAAATAAGAACACCGTGAATTCATTGTCCCAGGAAGGGGAAATTTTATTGACACATTCCTGGGGTCAGATACATCACATGATCACACTGACAGAACCACAGGCACATAGACATAGGCAACAGAGCATGCACAATGTCGGCACTAGTACAGTGTATATCCACCTTTCGCAGCAATTCAGGCTGCTATTCTCCCATGGAGACGATAGTAGAGATGCTCGATGTAGTCCTGTGGAACGGCTTGCCATGCCATTTCCACCTGGCGCCTCAGTTGGACCAGCGTTCGTGCTGGACGTGCAGACTGCGTGAGACGACGCTTCATCCAGTCACAAACATGCTCAATGAAGGACAGATCCGGAGATCTTGCTGGCCAGGGTATTGACTTACACCTTCTAGAGCACTTTTGGTGGCACGGGATACATGAGGACGTGCATTGTCCTGTTGGAACAGCAAGTTCCCTTGCCGGTCTAGGAGTGGTAGAACGATGGGTTCGATGACGGTTTGGATGTACCGTGCACTATTCAGTGTCCCCTCGACGATCACCAGAGGTGTACGGCCAGTGTAGGAGATCGCTCCCCACACCATGATGCCGGGTTTTGGCCCTGTGTGCCTCGGTCGTATGCAGTCCTGATTGTGGCGCTCACCTGCACGGCGCCAAACACGCATACGACCATCGTTGGCACCAAGGCAGAAGCGACTCTCATCGCTGAAGACGACACGTCTCCATTCGTCCTCCATTCACGCCTGTCGCGACACCACTGGAGGCGGGCTGCACGATGTTGGGGCGTGAGCGGAAGACGGCCTAACGGTGTGCGGTACCGTAGCCCAGCTTCATGGAGACGGTTGCGAATGGTCCTCGCCGATACCCCAGGAGCAACAGTGTCCCTAATTTGCTGGGAAGTGGCGGTGCGGTCCCCTACGGCACTGCGTAGGATCCTACGGTCCTGGCATGCATCCGTGCGTCGCTGCGGTCCGGTCCCAGGTCGACAGGCACGTGCCGACCACTGGCGACAACATCGATGTACTGTGGAGACCTCACGCCCCACGTGTTGAGCAATTCGGTGGTACGTCCACCCGGCCTCCCGCATGCCCACTATACGCCCTCGCCCAAAGTCCGTCAACTGGACATACGGTTCACGTCCCCGCTGTCGCGGCATGCTGCCAGTGTTAAAGACTGCGATGGAGCTCCGTATGCCACGGCAAACTGGCTGACACTGACGGCGGCGGTGCACAAATGCTGCGCAGCTAGCGCCATTCGACGGCCAACACCGCGGTTCCTGGTGTGTCCGCTGTGCCATGCGTGTGATCATGGCTTGTACAGTCCTCTCGCAATGTCCGGAGAAAGTATGGTGGGTCTGACACACCGGTGTCAATGTGTTCTTTTTTCCAATTCCAGGAGTGTAGTTGCAGATGGCTTAAGACTTATATTTGGTGACGGAGATGGCAGGCAGGCTGGTGCCAATGAGTTAGTGGAGGTCGTTGGTGTTTATTCTGACGTAGTTATATGCACTACATTGAGTGGGTTACCTCTCCTTTTAAGGGATATCGGTCAACAGTAAGACAAATATACAGAGTTGGCAAAAATTAAGGGGCATCTGTGGACTGGGGAGACAGTTATGCCTTATCAGGGTGAATTTCTTCGACCCTCTACAAACTCTACTGACTGGTCGATGAGAGAATACGGAACAAAAGAGGTCTAATAAACTTATGTCCAGATATGCATGGTTTCCATGCTAGGGCTCATTTAGTAAATCATACATTATTACAAAGACTGCGACCGTGTTGTAGGACTGCGAGAGGCTGGATGCTCTTTCTGCGTTACTGCTTGAAATCTCAGTAGGAATGTGGTCACTGTACACAACTGCAGACAGCAGTGGTCACAAGAATTTACGACTGCAGGAAGACTGGGCTCTGGACGGCCATGTGGCACTGCAGAGAAGAAAGATCGCCGTGTATGGCGTATGGTTCTGGCGCATCTGTAGCAGCGACCTGAGCAGCAGATGGCACCACAATGACACAAAGAAATGTTGCAAATCAGTTACTTCAAAGACAGCTACCAGCCAGACGCCCTGAAGCGTGCACTCCACCGACCCCCGATCACCCTGCAATTTGCTACTTCAGTGGTGTCAAGCGAGAGCTCATTGGAGGGCAGGGTGCTGGCCAGTTGTGTTTTCTGACGAAAGGTGGTTCTGCCTCGGTGGCAGTGATGGCCATGTGTTGTTAAGAAGGAGGCCAGCTGAGGGCGTGCAAGCAATGTTGGATCTACAGCTGGAATTGTGATCTGGGATGGGACTTCGTATAACTGCAGGAGCAGTCGTGTTTATTGTTTATCCAATGCTCCCTGATAGCTAATTTTTGCGTCCATTTGATGATTCTGCCTGTTGTGCTGCCCTTCATCAACAGCACTCGAGGAGTGTTTCCCAACAGGTTAGTGCTCGACAACTCACCACTGTTGTAACTCAACACGCCATACAGTTTGTCGACATGTCGTGGTGGCTTGCACAATAGCCACATCTATCTCCAGCAGAGGGCATATTGGACATCAACGGACGACAACTTCAGCGTCATCCACAAATAGCATTAACCATCACTGTATTGACCCACGAAATGCTATAACCATGATATTTCATCCAACAGGTTTACATCTGGAACTTGTATAACACAATGCATGCACGTTTTCATGTTTTTATTCAACATTCTGGTGGTTACACCGGTTATTAAAGTACCAGAGTTTCACATTTGCGACTGCTGTCCTCGCGTTTCAATTAACCAGCGATATTACAATGTTAATCACTTTCATATGTTACCTCGAAACATGTATTCCTGAAATTTCATTACTCTACATCAATTATCTGTTTGCACTGTGATTCTTTTTTCCGTCAACGTGGATAAAAATGTTGGCTCTAAAATAAAAAATGTTTTATATCATTATAAACTATTTAAATAGTTCTTTATGATCATGACTAGCATAAAGCAATTATATAAAATCTATAAAGAGTTGTGTAATGACTAATTTTCAAAGATTACACATATATCGATAAACTTGTGATGCAGTTATGAAAATACAATGTATGTCAATATGACTTTAGTTATGAGAAATAAGCCGGATGTAGAAAATGGATCCCTATGGAATCGTCAGTACTGCTGTTCCACCAGGAATCAAGAGTCATCGACAAACACGTAGTATGGAATTGGAAGGAATAGGCTGCTGTGCTAGTGCTAGCTCAAAAAACTTCCGAACTTCATAGTCATCGTAATTCCATATACAGCTTTCCATTAGTTCTGTAATTCAGCATTCCGTGAAACTACTGTGCCACTATTCAGTGTGAAGGAAGCTTTCAGATAGGAAGTACTTTTATTGGCCTGATAACATATAGGTATACTGGATTACTAGTGTGCAGGTGACGAAATCATAGTGTGCGAGAAATCACATGTCCGTTTTTGTACCATCGTAATGGAGTGTGAATTTGAAATAAAAACTAAAATTACATTTACGTAAGTTATTTCAGTAAATATACTGAGTTGACATAATCAGGTATTTATAACACTGAATATTCGTTGGAATACAATCTTTCTTTAGCACAAAGCTTACGTTCTTGTAGTTGGATCTCTGTTAGGTCTAATAACGAGCCGAGGGTATGCTGCGCAGACTTCAGTGGCAATGAACATGGCTTAAAGCACATAACAAACGGCACTTCTGCTACTTGAAAGCTCCATACACTCTACTGAAACAAGGGCAGTCATTAATGTAACTGCCAAATAAGACGAAATATATAGATAACACCACATCTGAATTTCTAAAATCATTGGAGGAAGTCGTAGCCAAAGTACCATTAAAGTTGGTTTGTACAACTGTGAATCTGCATATATACCATCCGACTTTTAGAAAACTGAACTACACAACTGAGAAGAAAGCAAGGATAGTAGCGTGTGAGAACGACCGCACTATCACCCTAATCTTTCATGCACTCCAAGTAAATGACAACATACAGAAGAATGCAAATGAAAAGTGACGGTCTGTTACATGACGGGCACTTTGGCTTTCGGAAAGGTAAAGGCAGCAGAGAGGCTCTACTTACGTAGTACTCAATAATGGAAGAGAGGAAACATCAAGATGAGTTCATAGAATTTGTCGACTTGGGAATCAATTCCATATTTAGAACGGTTACAGATTTTCGAAGTTCTCAGAAAATACGTCTAAGCAATTGGGAAATGAGGGCAATTGACATCATGTACAAGGGAGACGAGGGAAAAATAACTGAGACAGACGAGGATTGACGTACTCGGATTGGAATTACACATGTTCTTTCACCCCTAGTCTTCAGTCCATATAACGAAGAAGCGAGGACAGAAATAAAAGAAAGGTTTAGGAGTGGGATTAAAATTCACGGTGAAAGGATATCAACGATTAGATTTACTTATGACACTGCTATCGTGACTGAAAGACAGGAAGAATTGCAGGGCGTATTAAACTGAATGATAATTTCAATACATTATAGGATTGGGAGTAAACGAAGAAAGATGAAAGTAATGTCAAGTAGTAAAACTGACATTTGGAGTAAACTTAAGATAAAAATTGGGAACCACGAAGTAAACGAAATGAGGAAATCCATCTATCTTGGACGCAGAATGATACATGATCGATGAATCAGTGAGGACACAAAAAGTAGTTAAAATTTGAGGCCGAGCGGTTCCATGTGCTACAGTCTGGAACCGCGCGACCGATATGGTCGCAGGCTCGAATCTTGCCTCTGGCATGGATGTGTGTGATGTCCTTAGGTTAGTTAGGTTTAAGTAGTTCCAGGTTCTAGGGGACTGATGACCTCAGAAGTTAAGTTCCATAGTGCTCAGAGCCATTTGAATCATTCAACATTATGCGGAAATGAAACATGAGCTCTGGAAAAATCGGAAAGGAAGAGATTTGAAGAATTTGAAGTTTGGTGCTAGGGAAGGGTGGTGAGAATTAGATAGAATGATAAGAAATGAAGAGATGCTAAGAAGAATTGGTGACTGAAGAAAGTGCTAGGGACAGGATGATGGCACGTGTGGTAAGACTTAATTGAACAACTTCCGTGGTTCATGACGGAACTGTAGAGGGTGCAACTGTAAGGAATGACAGAGACTGAAATATATCGGTCAAATCAGGACGTTGCCTGTAAGAGCTACTCCGAAATATAAGGGCTTGGCGGAGAACAGCAATTCGTGGCGATCTGCTATAAAGCAGTGAGAAGACAAGTGTTCATCCCACACTAGAAAAAAACTAAACTGTTTGCAGTTATGTGAACTGATAGCACCGACGTATTTAACCGCAATGTTGTGCACAAAATGGAAACAATATAACGCAACCCGAATCACCTCTCTTGTGTGCAGCTACAGTTTCTGCTTCTGAAATATGACTATGTGAAAATTTTAATTTCTTGACTTCTTTCTATTGTGTTGCGACGTTATATACGCCGTGTAGTACGTGCGTGTGTGTGTGTGTGTGTGCGCGCGCGTGTGTGTCCATGCATTTGGTATCTACTCACTCTTTTTACTGTTTTTGAGTAACGTTTGTGTGTAAATACGAAAAATCAGTGACTGCGCTCTCGTGGTTTACGTGTTTCCTGAAGCGATGCCAACGGCAGAACGACATCCCAGATTAAATGTACGCCAAGAATGGAATGAAACAGCAAGCCGCGGCTGTTCTCAGCGTCAGATTGTCCGCAAGCAATCTCACGTCAGCACACAGCGTAGCTTAGCAAGCAGCTTACATTCCCGAAAAGTTCACTCTGTCCTATGGAAAATTGTCGTAACCTGATTAATAGGAACATGACTTAGTGTTAGCTAAGGAAACGGAGTATTATAAGCAGTACCGTGAAGGAACCAAGAGGAATTGGAAGTGAAGTAATTCGATCTAGTCACATGCCTTGAAGCTGTTTGTAACCCTTCTCAAATCGATGTTAACTGCAACTTATCAGTTTCCGAATACAGCTCAACATAGCCCACGAAATGACTTGCACTGATCTATGCCCCATGCTATACAAGTTATTTTGTTTCCTCGTTTCAAGATGTGTCGGTCACAAAATGATGTAATTGCACCGATTAATATTCGCATGTTATTCTTATTAACCAATTTAATTTAAATACTATTAAAATTGTGCTTTTATTGCCTTGTGAGGATTTGAAATCACATTCTACTCACTCATACCAACAACATCCTACAAAATTATTGTACATTATTTAAAGCACTCAATATTTCACAATAGTAACGAAATATGAGCCACATTTCTTTTTGACTATAATTTTAAGTTGTGATACTGTGCCTACACTGTAAAACGTGAGTTTCGAACGGCGTATAGGAGGTGTAAGCAACACGCTGGAATGCAGTTGGGTGACGTCTTCGATAACCGCCAATACTTCGAGGGGTGTACGTCTCATCATTTTCATGACATAAAACTACACATATGCCTAAAGAAGGACAGAATATGTACACGTCGGAATATCAGTGGATGTAGAAGAAATAATCCGGCAGTATAACAGAAAAATTTCTGAAAACTATCGTCATTCTAAACACAAGTCGCAGTATTTCATATATGAAGCACAGTTCTGCAATGTCTACTATTAAAATGAAACTCATCTCGATTTATATGCTGCACTCGTAAAAAGTTCCTTTATAGCAGTGACTATTTTTTACTACTTGACACACTATTTTTACCTCAAAACTCATTTGTATTTCTTTAACCTTTCAATATATAGTACCGGCCGCTGTGGTCTATCGGTTCTAGGCGCTACAGTCCGCAACCGCGCTGCTACTACGGTCGCAAGTTCGAATCCTGCCTCGGGCATGGATGTGGCTGATGTTCTTACGTTAGTTAGGTTTAAGTAGTTTAAGTCCAGGGGACTGATAACCTCAGATATTAATACCCATAGTGCGTAGAGCCATTTGAACCATTTAAATCAATATACAGTATTCGTTTACTCCCTCATTTATCAGGTGCAGCTGTTTGGTAATCGTTTCATTTGCTCATTACGTCTGTTTAACTTGAACTCTAAATATTTAACCGGTAAAAAACGTAAGATGGAGATGTTTACAATGTCATAGATTGCTGCCCAACTGTGCTGGACGAATGTATTATGCAGTATTAAACTTCAAAATATGAATGAAGATGAATTAATTTTTGTGCTAAATGACAATTTTTTCTATCTACTTATCGATATATTGCTGTGCACGTTAGACTAGAATTTACCAATTCTGTGGGTTTCATGACTCATCTATTCGCATAAATTTTTATGTTTCCTACGGTTAGTCCAGAGCAGAGCGACGACTTATCAAACACTATTGGTGTTTCTTTGCGACTTTTTCGAATATTAGAGTACCTCGTCATCCACCACCGATTATACACTTGACCTTGAGTGCGGTCATCAGTGCTAACCGTAGAAAATATTCAGTGAGGCTTACATATGTAAGTGCCCAGTAAGTTTGTAAGGAGTCGGAGAATATGCTCTGCTTCAGTAACAGCCTTAAAAAATTGGCATGAAATCAAGAAGTGCTTCATCATAGAGTTAGTTCACTTGCTTCAGAAGTCATATTCAACTGACCGAACTGACGAAATACCGTCAGAAGTTCTGGTGTTACATAATGTCAACAGTCGCATTTAAACTATCCATCTAACCTGTTAGTTATTTTGAGTCGTTAGTCTCCTAACTGTTTGACGCTCCAATTCTGTCCTCCTCTAGAACTTCTATCTCGCCTCTAATACTATGGAGTTAACCCCTCATTTTTAAAAAACGTCCTATCTTCCTGTCCCTTCTTCATGTCAGGTTACCAATATTTTCCTGTTCTCGCAAATTCTGCAGATTACGTCCTCATGCGTTATCTTATCAGTCCAGTTACATATCAAAATTTTCTGAAGTAGCACGCCTCAAAATCTTCCATTCTCTTCTGTTGAGGTTTTCCCATAATGCTGTGCTCCAAACGTACATTCTCAAAAACGTCTTCTTCAAATTAAGACCTAAGGCTGATAAAAAACAAATTTCTCGGGGTCAGGAATGCTGTTTTTGCCAGGGCTAGTCTGTTTTTTATGTCATTTTTGCTCCGTCCTTCACGGGTTATTTTCCTACCAAGGTAGCATAATTCCTTAACTTCGTTAGTTCTGGATCTCTAATTCTGATATTAAGTTTCTCGCTGTTCCCATTCCCACTAATGAATACTTTCGTTTACTTTCAATCAATATTTTGTACTCATTAGGCTGTCCATTCCATTCACCTCGTTCTGAATTTTTTCTTCCCTTTCACAGAGGATAACAATATCATCTGCGAATCTTGTAACTGATATTATTTCACCCTGAATTTTAATAGAACTCTTCAACCTTTCTTTTATTTTGGTACAAAAGACAGTATACCTGCATTACACTCTTATTAATCCGAGCTCACCGTTCTGGTCTTCCAGATTTATTGCACCCCCTTCGTCTAGTAGATATAGTATGTGGCCCGTCTTTTCCTGTAACTTATCCCATTTTTCTCAGAATTTCCACAGTCTTCAACCATTTGACTTTGTCGAATGCTTTTTCCAGGTCGGCAAATTCAGTGAGCATGTCTTCATTTTTCTTCGATTATGGTTCTGTTATCAATCGCAACGTGAGAACTGCGTCTCTAGTGCGTTTACCTTATCTGAGGCATAATTATTCATCGTCTAACAGAATCTCAATTTTCTTTTCCTTTCTTAAGTATTTTAGTCTTGTTAGCAGTTTGGATGTCTGAGTTGTTAAGCTGACTATACGATAGTTCTCGGACTTGTTGGTTCTTGCTATTTTCGTAATTGCGTGGATGCTGTTTTTCCGAAATCTAATGGTATATCGCTAGTCTTATACGTTCTACACAGCAACGTTAATCGTCGTTTTTTCCGCAATCATTTTAGAGCTACAATGGAATGTTACCTGTCCCTTATGCCTTATCTGGTCTTAAGTTTTTCAAAGCTCTTTTAAATTTTGAATCTAATACTGCATCCCATATCTCATCAATATCGGCTCCTTCCTGTGTTCTCTTCTATTAAGTCACTTTACAAGTCTCCCCATCGTAGGGGCCGTCAGTGTGCTCTTCCCACCTATCCGTTATCTCCTCTGCATTTAACAGTGGAATTACTATTTCACCCTTAATGTTCGCGCCATTTTTTTTTTAATTGCACACTACGATGTTTTCAACTTTCTGTATGCTGAGTCCGTCCTAACCGTCATTTCATTTTCTACTTCTTCACATTTTTCGTGCAGTCATTCTGCCTTAGCTTCATTGCACTTACTTTTTATTTCGATCCTGAGGTACTTGTGTATCAGTATTCCTGTATTTTCCTGATAATTTTTTACTCTATTCGTTTGTCGATCAGCTGAAGCACATAATCTGTTTTTCCTGGGTTCATCTCAACTGTTTACTTCTAACTATGGTTTTCTTTCCCACTACTGTGGTTGCTTATTTTTCTTTTTTAGAGATTTCCAGTCCTTTTCAGCTGAACTACCTACTGAATTACTCATTATCCCAGTATCAATAGCCATAGAGAACTTCGAATATACACTCCTGGAAATTGAAATAAGAACACCGTGAATTCATTGTCCCAGGAACGGGAAACTTTATTGACACATTCCTGGGGTCAGATACATCACATGGTCACACTAACACAACCACAGGCACATAGACACAGGCAACAGAGCATGCACAATGTCGGCACTAGCACAGTGTATATCCACCTTACGCAGCAATGCAGGCTGCTATTCTCCCATGGAGACGATCGTAGAGATGCTGGATGTAGTCCTGTGGAACGGCTTGCCATGCCATTTCCACCTGGCGCCTCAGTTGGACCAGCGTTGGTGCTGGACGTGCAGACCGCGTGAAACGACGCTTCATCCAGTCCCAAACATGCTCAATGGGGGACAGATCCGGAGATCTTGCTGGCCAGGGTAGTTGACTTACACCTTCTAGAGCACGTTGGGTGGCACGGGATACATGCGGACGTGCATTGTCCTGTTGGAACAGCAAGTTTCCTTGCCGGTCTAGGAATGGTAGAACGATGGGTTCGATGATGGTTTGGATGTACCGTGCACTATTCAGTGTCCCCTCGACGATCACCAGAGGTGTACGGCCAGTGGAGGAGATCGCTCCCCACACCATGATGCCGGGTGTTGGCCCTGTGTGCCTCGGTCGTATGCAGTCCTGATTACGGCGCTCACCTGCACGGCGCCAAACACGCATACGACCATCATTGGCACCAAGGCAGAAGCGACTCTCATCGCTGAAGACGACTCGTCTCCATTCGTCCCTCCATTCACGCCTGTCGCGACACCACTGGAGGCGGGCTGCACGATGTTGGGGCGTGAGCGGAAGACGGCCTAACGGTGTGCGGTACCGTAGCCCAGCTTCATGGAGACGGTTGCGAATGGTCCTCGCCGATACCCCAGGAGCAACAGTGTCCCTAATTTGCTGGGAAGTGGCGGTGCGGTCCCCTACGGCACTGCGTAGGATCCTACGGTCTTGGCGTGCATTCGTGCGTCGCTGCGGTCCGGTCCCAGGTCGACGGGCACGTGCACCTTCCGCCGACCACTGGCGACAACATCGATGTACTGTGGAGACCTCACGCCCCACGTGTTGAGCAATTCGGCGGTACGTCCACCCGGCTGCCCGCATGCCCACTATACGCCCTCGCTCAAAGTCCGTCAACTGCACATACGGTTCACGTCCACGCTGTCGCGGCATGCTACCAGTGTTAAAGACTGCGATGGAGCTCCGTATGCCACGGCAAACTGGCTGACACTGACGGCGGCGGTGCACAAATGCTGCGCAGCTAGCGCCATTCGACGGCCAACACCGCGGTTCCTGGTGTGTCCGCTGTGCCGTGCGTGTGATCATTGCTTGTACAGAACTCTCGCAGTGTCCTGAGCAAGTATGGTGGGTCTGACACACCGGTGTCAATGTGTTCTTTTTTCCATTTCCAGGAGTGTATCTCTTCATTCTTCCCCCTTCAGTATCCCACTTATTTCTGTATTAACTCTTCCTGACTAATCTCTTAAACTTTAACGTGCTCTTCATCACTACTACATGGTGATCTGAGTCTATATTTGTGCCTGGGCATCTCTACAATCGAGTATCTGATTACGGAATCTCTTTCTGTCTATGACGTAATCTAACTGAAATATTCCTGTATTACTAAGCCTTGTAAAGGATACGCCCTCCTCTTGTGCTTCTTAATCAGAGAATTCGCTATCACCAGCTGAAATTTATTAATTCGTTACAGAACTCAGACTTTCTCCTCACTCATTCCTTGTCCCAAGCCCAAATTATCCTGTAACAGTTTCATCTACTCCTTCCCCTACAATTGTATCCCACCTACATGCTTATTAAATTTTCATCCCCTTTTACGTACTGCACTACCCTTTCTGCATAATAACATATTTCTTCTATCTCTTCATTTTAAGCTTGCGACGTCGGCATGTATACTTGAGGTACCGTTGTTGGCCTTAGTTTGCTATCAATTCTGATAAGATCAACCCTATCACTGAACTATTCACAGTAACACAGTCTCTGCCTTACCTTCCTGTTAATAAGGAAGCATTCTGCTGCTATTGACAATGTACCATACTCATCTGAGTGAGAAATGCTTGCCTTCTTTCCATTTCACTTCACTGAGTCCTATTTCTAAACTAAGCCTTAGCATTTACCTTTTCGGATTATCTAGCTACCCTTTATTTTTCTTGAGCCATCAGTCTTCTGACTGGATTGATGCGGCCCGCCACGAACCCCTAACGAGTGCCAAGCTCTTCATCTCAGAGCAACACTTGTGACCTACGTCCTGAATTATTTGCTGTCTGTATTCCCATCTCTGTCTTCCTCTACAGTTTATGTCCTCTACAGCTCCCTCTAGTACCATACCAGTCATTCTCTGATATTTTAACATCCTATCATCACGTCCCTTCCCCTTGTCAGTGTTCGCCACATTTTCCATTCCTGTCCGATTCTGCACACAACCTGCTCAGTTTTTATCTTTTTAGTCCACATAACTTGCAACATTCGTCAGTAGCACCATATCTCAATTGCTTCGATTGTATCCTGTTCAGGTTTTCCCATAGTTCATGTTTCAATGACATACAGTGCTGTGAATCAAACGTTCATTCTCAGAAATTTGTTCCTCTAATTAAGGCCTATGTTTGATAGTAGTAGACTTCGCTTGGTCAAGAATGCCTTTATGCTAGTGTTGGTCTGCTTTTGGTGTCCTCCTTGCTCTGTCTATCATGAGTTATGTAGCAGAATTCCTTAACTTCATCTACTTCGTGACCTAATTTAGGTTAAGTAGTGTGTAAGCTTAGGGACTGATGACCTTAGCCGTTCAGTCCCGTAAGATTTCACACACAGTTGAACATTTTTTGCTTCTTCAATGCACATGGGTGAAAGACTACATCCCTGCCTTACACCCTTTTTAATCCGAGCACTTATCTCTTATTCATCATCTGTTATTAGTCCTTCTTGACTCTTGCACAAGTAGTATATTAGCCCTTTCTCCCTTAGCCAGAATTTCGAATGTCTTGTACCACTTTATATTATCGAATGTTCTTTCCAGGTCGACAAATCTTGTGAAAGTATCTTGAATTTTCTTTAACCTTGCTTCAGTTGTCAGTTGCCTCTCTAGTGACTTTGCCTTTCCTAAAGCCAAACTGATTGTCGTCTAACACGTCCTCAGTTTTATTTTCCATTTCTCTGTATTCTTGTCAGCAATTTGGAAGCATGAGCTGTTAAGCTGACTGTACAATAATTCTCGCACTTACCGGCTCCTGCAGTCATCGGAATTGTGTACATGATACTTTTTCGAAAGTCAGATGGTATGTCTCTAGATTTACACATTCTTATACAACAACATGAATAGTTATTGTGTTGCCACTTCCCCCACGATTTTAGAAATTCCGAAGGAATATTATCAATCACTTCTTCCTTATCTGATCTCAAGTCCTCCAAAGCTCTCTTAAATGCTAATACTGGATCTCCTATCTCTTCTAAATTGACTCCCCTTTCTTCTTCTATCAGATCAGACAAATATTCCCTGTCATAGAGGCCTTCAATGTAATCTTTCTACCTATACACTCTCTCATATGCTTTTAACAGTGGAATGCCCATTGCACTCTTAATGTTACCACTCTTGCTTTTAATTTGACAGAAGGTTTATCTGATTTTTGTAGATGCTCAGTCAATCCATCAAACAGTCTTTTCTTTTATCGATTTATTCACACTTTTCTTGCAGGCCATTTCACTTTTGCTTCTCTGTATCGTACTTATTTCATTCCTTAGCGACGTGCATTTCTTTATTTCGGAATTTAGCTAAAAAAATTCGAAATTTCTCCGTTCATCGGTCATGTGAAGTATTCCTGCTGTTATCCATGGTTTCTTCGCAGTTACTTCCTTGGTACTTATTTTTTCTTTCCAACTTCTGTGAGTGCACTTTTCAAGGATGTACATTCCTCTTCAACTATACTGGCTACTAAGCTATTCCTTATTGCTGAATGTCCAGCTTTAGAGAACTTTCAGCGTACCTTGTTGTTCCTCAGTACTTCCGTATCGCTTTCCTTTGCGTATTGATTCTTCCTGACTAATCTCAAACATCAGCCTACTCTTCATCACTACTGCATTGTGATCTGAGTCTATATCTTCTCCTGGATACACCTTAAAATTCAGTATTTTATTTGGGAACCTGTGTCTGACCATGATGTAATGTAAATGAAATCTTTCTGTTTGCCCGAGTTGCGGCATCCCCCTCCTGGAAATTCCGAATGGAGGACTAGTCATGCTTTCAACTAAATGGAAGATGACACAGGGACTAAGTACTGAATTCGATTCTCCAAAAATGTTTCAATTCTGACGATAGAAATACGTTTCTTCTTTTCAGCATTTGCAGGTACGGCGAATGGCAGATATTGAATAGATAATCAATTAACATCAGCAACTGAAAGGTATCGGGATCGGGTTGGATACCGGTACGATTGTATACAGATTAACCTGCGAAACATCATGTCTCCATTGTAATGATTGTTAATTGTAGGCTGATGAAGCTACAAATGATTTAAAAAGATTGCAAAACAAAAACAAAAAAAGAAAGCGGAGAGAGAAAGGGAGAGAGCGGGGGGTGGGGGGTGGTAGAGAGCTTCTTCACTTTCTCCGGGTTCACCATCGCATATACGAACCTATAGTTCTATACCGTTGATCATCCTGCAGCCTTTTGTACGGGAGTGTGAGCTATGGGATCAATATTAAGAATGTTTTAAGTATTCCCCACAACATAGATCTCCATATGTCGTCCTTAATCAGGAGAAATCGTCAGATAAAATGTGAACTTCAGGAATACTCCAACAGAATGTTATAGATTAATTAATGCTCTAGATGTCTAAAAATAATACGTTTGTTATCACTGGAAAATCTGTGAGGATTTGCGCAGATGATGCTTTTGTGCATAGGAAAGTTGTAACTCGAAAATAATATTGGAAGTCTGGTGTCACTACTAAGAAATTTCATTTGTGCATGCACTAAAGATAGCCACAAACTAAAACGAGTGTAGCTATGTCTCCTTTTTTTTTTTTTTTTTTTTTTTGAGTCATCGGTATCCCGTCATCCCGTCTGGTTTGAAGAGACCCACCACGAATTCCTGTTCTGTGTGAAACTTTTCATGCGAGAGTAGAAATTGTGAAACTACCTCTTTAATTGTTTGTTTTTATTAAACATTGACCTACAGAATATTCCCTTACAATCACAACTCTAACTTAACCTATTCATTTATTACTAACAATGTACAAGCCCAACGCAACCTTACTGCTATACATTGACAATATGACTTACAGTAATTTACCCCAAAGAATAGGCCAGATTTGCAAGAATTCCTAACAATAATACATTTCCAAAAAACATACCATAACTCACTAACCTCACAGCAATCCTTATAAGATGAACCACAGCAGTTACAACAAGTAGTGAAACGTCCCCTTTGAAAAATTATACAAGACTGTGCTTAAACTGTCACACAATATTTTTAGTGCAACGCAATCTGACTTTCAAAAATCCCTACAAAAGAATGGCCCACGACGATCGTAATAATAACATCACAACACCCCAGTCAACTCTCAAAATCGTCGTAGCTTCCTCCAATAATTTCAAAACCTAAAAAACATTCTCTGCTCATGTCAAAAGTGTCATCTGCCTCAAACGTACTTAAAAAATCATGATCCCATACCAAATACATCATTCAAAGCTCTCATAGTATCACAATGGTTCCAAAAAAATAAGAACATTTCAGAAGGTACAGACAAAATACAGTTCCATAAGTGTCAAGTTATGCAAGTGTGTAATTGCGTGAACATGTGTCACTGATGTAGTAAAAAAGAAAATGTTTATCTCTCAGTTAAATTATCAGATAGCTGTGTAATTTGTGTGTTAGAGAAATATGGTACCGATGTGTAAAGTTGTATAAGCAAATACCATATCAGCTAGGGCTCCTTGAGCTTGCCATACACATGGTACACATAGTAAGCGTGTACCCCTCTGAGGATTAATGTAATTATATCCTCAGGTGTTACAGATTACAGCAATGGAATGAAATGTATCATGGAAAACCTTTGCGTCATTGTACTTCAAATATATTTAAAAATAAATGTTTGAAGTACAAAATTAATCACTCAAATACGTGTACTGTAGCGCTAAACTGTGCGTCTTGTTGTAAGATAATCTCTGTGGAAGTGTCGTAGTTATCACCCTCCGAAAGCTAAGTTCTGCAGAGGTCAATGTACTTACCACATGATAAACAAAAGTGAAATGCTTTGCGTATAGATATCGTAGTTACTACGCTTATTGCTGTGATGAAGTAAATATTGTACTGTAACGTATTGTTGTGCTTCAGAAAAGGCTGTCTCATTGTAGATATACCACGAAGTTACTACTAAAACATGTTTTCCTTTCCAGAAGAATTCAGAAAAACTGTGCAGATATAAAACACATATACCGCAAAAGCACAATGTAAATTGTGTCACACATTAGTAGCGTCGTGATATAATCGTATAGCTATCAAAGAAACCTAATGCTAAGTCATCTTTAATCTCACAGAAAGTACTTCCAATAATGAATGTCTTTTCAACTAAAGCAAAATGTTGCATTAAAACCTCATTATCAGTATATGTTCTAAGTATGTAAGCGTTACAGTCGTTACGTAATCGTGCAACTAACAAGCAAGAATGTACAAATAACACCATTGTGTCGTCTGTTCACTATAACAATGCATTCGTAATTTCTGTTTAAAAATGTTCCCTAGGTTCTAGACTGGATAGTTAACTTCAAAACATTGTTGCATGTTAACAGTTTCTTAGTGTGACCAAGCATACTAGAAATTTGAAGTGAAATGTTTTATGGCAAAGACAAAGCTAAAAATCAGATAATATTCCAATAAACGGTTTTACGTATGAAATGTGGTGTAAACCATTACTCTTCCTAGTTTGCAGACTGTCAACTGAAAAGCAGTTATCATGTTTTATACGTCGGTAATGAATGCTACATCTATTCTCAAGGTTAGCGTTAGTGTCCCTGTTATTTTTCTCTGAGCTAGCAGGCGCAGGTGGCAGCCTGCGGTGCGATTCATTGTCTGTTTCTTTGTTGGCGCACGTCGTTATTGGTATTTGGAGACCTAACTTCTACAAATTCACCTTGTCGAGAGGGCCCTGCTTTGTTTGAATCCCGCCAGTTCTGCTGCAATTCAGGTCTGTCGTTACGATCATATCGTCTGTCGTCATGTCGGTAGATTCCATAGTTTCTTTCTTGTCGGTCACGTGGTGGAGAATTTCTCTCTGAATCGCAACTGCGTGCTGGACCGTTGCGTCTAAAGTTATTCTGTCTCCCTTGATAGTAATTATTTTGGTTCCCATATTGTCTGTTTCTCTGATTGTCTCTGTGATAGTCACTACCGCGGAGAGGTGATCTTTCCCTGTAATTATTACTACTCTGCCAACGGTTGTCAAACGGGTGGTGTCTGTTTTGGTCACGATTTGTATTGTGAGAATAGCCTTGTCGTGTCAAGTTATTATTTCTTTCATCGCGGAATTGCGACGGATGTGAACTGTAATTGTTGTGTTTCTGTTTTCGCGTTCCGCGATTGTCAGTGTCAATTTCTAATTCTTGTAAGAGCCCCTGAAAAGCTTCAATGTCGTCTTTTCAACGTCCTGCCAAAATAATATGCCGTAAATGTTCCGGTAATTTGATTAAGCAAATGCGGATGAGTTCTGAGGGGCTGTATGGGTTTGAAGGATATTGATACTAATGTAACATGTTTTCAAAATATTTCACAAGACTGGAAAATTCAGATTGTTCGAAATGTTTCATCATTATGATGCCTTCACTGTGGCAATCGTGAATGACCGATCGCATTCTTACAGCTGGTTCATTCTCTAAGTAGCCACACATAAATTGTAATCTGTGCTCTAATGACCAGTTGGGTGGGGGGGGGGGGGGGGGTGGTGGGAACAATGAGAGAATTGATGAAGCCACGCTTGTGGTTGAATGTCGTTGCCAGAATTCTTAAATGTTTTGAATTTACGTGTAGTAATGAACAGGTTATAGTCAAAATCATCATGTCGGCGAGTCGCATGTCGGTCATTGTTACGTCGTTTCGGCGGTTCCATCTCAAAATTCGGTGTACCTTGCCAATTTATTTCATAATTTCCGAAGTGTCCTGTGTTATTATTTTGTGGTTGTTCTGTATTTCTATCTCCCTCTTCCCATACTGGAGCGCGAGTGTCCTCTAAAATATGTAATTCCTGTATTACTTGAGCCAACTGATCTTGTACTTCCCGCATTTCTGTTTTGTACTGTGTGTTAATTTGATTTTGATTCTGTTTGAATTTTCTAATTTGTTCAAACTCTTCAGTGTCAGTGAAGGCTATAGGTTCTGTGTCATTCAGATCATCATCTACGTTTGTAGATAAGTTAGTGAACTGATCTGAAAGTTCGGTTACTTTATCCGATAGTGAAATTATTTCCTCTGTGTGTTTTTCTGAACCAAGTTTCAGGGTGTACAGTTGTGTTGAAATCGTATGTACTGTGTCCTTTAAGTTTTCCTGAGTTTTTGCAAGTAGCGTAACCGAATCGGTAGATGCAACTGAGTCAATTTTAGCTTGCAAGGTGTCATGATTTTCATGTACAATAGTTTGCAGTTCTTTTATGGCTGCTTCGTGATTCTGTAATGCATTTTCACGCCGTGAAAAAATAGGTTGAAAATGCTCACAAATTTGTGTTTTTACGTCATTACAGACTTTTTGACATTTCGATTCAATGTTATGTAACTCATTAGTTAAATCTTCATGTGTTTGTTTAAGTGTGGTGTCTAACTTTACAAAGATTTTGTTCCATTGTGTCTAACGTTTGAAGATTTTGTTCCATTGTGTCTAACTTATGAATCCTTTGCTGTGTTTGTCTCTGATTTTGTTCCATTGTGTATAACTTTTGAAGCTTCTGTCCCATTTGTTGCATTAATTGTAATAACAATGCACTGTTTTCTGAAACATGTTCCTTAGTGCTATTCGGCAATGCATTTGAACCGGCAATATTCGCAGTTTGAAAAACAGAAAATGTGTCTTGACGTATTTGAGAAAACGGTGAGGACGCAAAACCTGAATCTACAGTATTTGCAAGATTGTGTTCTGTCATTTCGGAAGCCTGAGGCGAGCTGTTGCCGACCGATCGACCGATAATGCTTCCCTGTTCACTAATTGTTTCACTGCCTACACCATTATTTGCAACCCGCTCCATTTCCCTATGCACAATTACCAAATTACTACTTTGAACATTAGTTAATTCATTACATGGTGGCGCTAACACACTGCTTTCGTCTTCACTGTCATTTCTCAGTTTACTTTGGAGCCTAGTACTACGTCTTTCACACGCCATTATTGTCACAATATTTCACACGATAACACAGAAAGGCACAATTTGAAGAGCAAAAATAAGAGAACACATTAACATAGCAAATAATATCTAGTTAATTGCAAGCGCAGATGCGAAATACTGGGTGTAAATCTACATGCATGCCACAACTGTTTTACAGTACCACAATGAAAGACTACAACTACAAAGCAGATTCTCTGTACAATTACGCGCTAGCAAAAAAAAAAAAATCTACACTAATTACACAAACTACAAGAAAAAATCAGAAGATTCCAGTGAGGTATCCCTGGCTAAGGGTCGGCATATGAAATGTCCCCTTTGAAAAATTATACAAGACTGTGCTTAAACTGACACACAATATTTTTATCGCAACGCAATCTGACTTTCAAAAATCCCTACAAAACAATGGCCCTGACTAACATTAACCTATACCTTTCACAAATCACTTACCTCACCAAAAATCTTCGTTACTCGAACTACTGTAATACAGCGAGCGCCACTACTGCCAGCTAAATAAAAGATTGAAACTACGGAAGTCACTAACTACTGATAGGAACAGTTAGCAAATGAAAGATTTTGATAGAGAACAAACAATGTATTTACGTTACTAATCATAATATGTATAGCAGTTCATGACATCCAGTCTTACAAATTTCAAAACTCCGCCATCTCTCTCCCCACGTCCACTACTGCTGGCGGCTCACCTCCAACTGCGCAACGCTACACGCTGTTCACATCCAGCTGCCGCTGCCCAACACTACAATGGCAGACAACAATGCAAACCAGCCACAGACTGCACACAGTACAGCCAGCAATTTTCATACAGAGTGCTACGTGACGTTACCAATAAAACAACCTAAACAGCCTACTTACAGTACTAGCAACAGCCAGCCAAATAAAAAGATTCTAACTACTATAGACTCTAACTACTAGGAGGCATATGGTTAGCAAAAAGAAAGATTTTGTTGAAGAGCAAACGCTATATTTAGAAAATTTTACCATTTTAATGCCACATTCAGTTCCAAAAATTATATAAGTATTAATAATTCCACTAGCCAAACATTATCAACGACGTCCATCATCATATATTTCGTTGCATATTTTCTTATAAACACATCATTTCATTTTACTTTACATTGTGTGTCCTACCAACACAGAGTCTCGGCTAGGGATATCATGTCCGTACACTTCCTTATCCACTCGCTAACTGCTAGTCCATCCAACCACAGAATCTCTTGCCGAGGGCGCATATGGTTGTCAGCGATATTAACAGAGTCTATAGCGCTGCCAACATAGAAACAGGCTATTTACACTTGCAACCTACGATCTCTATTAATTGCTGCATGTATATTTATCTCTGTCTTTCTCTACAGTTTTTACTCTGTACAGCTCCGTCTGCTACTTCCATGTATTTTTTCACCGATTCTGTGGAGAAACTCATCGTTTTATACTTTGTCAGTCCATATAATTTTCAACATTCTTCTGTGGCTTCCATTCTCCTCCGTTGCGATTTTTCCGCAGTCCATGTGTCACTATCATCATACAACATTGTGGTCTGAAAATGCTTACTTGGAAATTTCTTCCCCGAATTTTAGACCTAAGATTATTACTAGCAGACTTTGATTGCCCAGATATGACCTTTTTGCCACTGCACGTTGCTCCTTCCATCATGGTTTATGTTGCTCCGTCGGTAGCAGAATTTCGTGTTTCGTCTATTTCTTGATCTTGAATTCGATCTTTTTTGCTGTTGTCATTCCTGCTACCTTTCACTATTTTCCATTTTCCTCGATTTACCGTCAATCCATATTCTGTACTTATTTCACTGTTAATCCGATTCATCAAATGCTGCAATTCTTCTTGAGTTTCACTAAGCATATCAATGCTATCTGCGAATCTTATCATTTATACCCTTTCACCTTCAATCCCACTCTTGAAACTTTCTTTTATTTGTGTCATTGATTCTTCATTCTTAGACTGAACAGTAGGCTGAAAGTCTACTTGCCTGCCTTAGACACTTTTTAATCCAGGCACTTCCTTCTTGGTCTTCCACTCCTATTGTCCTCTCTTGGGTACGTATTGTATTTTACCCGTCTTTCTCTAAAGCTTGCCACCCTACCCCAGTTTTTCGCAGAATTTGGAACTTCTTCTTACATTTTACATTGTGTAACGCTTTTTTTTATGTCGACAAATCCTACGAATGAATCTTGATTTTTCTTCATTCTAGCTTCCATTATACACCGCAACATCAATGTAGCACGTCGGACGTAAATGACACAAAAAAACACCTCACTCTTCGAGTACTTTATTGACGGCGACAAATCGCTGGAAACAGTATTATACGGAAAATGTAAGTAAGGTGCTGCGACCACTTAAAAGTAACTTTGATAAAAGGCGTTGATAGTCACATGATTACCTAAGGCTGTTGACGGGTTGGTTTGAGACAGAAACGGCAAAATCCGAGAAATCAGCATAAACCCTCGCTCCCATTCGCAAATGGAAACGGAAATAGTGGAAACGACAGAGGTACCAGAAAAACGCTCCATCACGCATCATAAGGTGAAATGCGCGTTGCTAATGGACACATAGCTGCAGAAATGTTGTAAATTGTGTTAATACGCGGACAAATGTGGACCTAAGCAGACAAAGCAGCTTACAGAAGCATGTTGGAAGGGCAGTGCATAGTTAAAGCTTGTAACCTCCCCATAAATTACCAAGTGTAACTTCCTAACAAAATACCTGGTGTAACCTACCCACAAAATAATTTCCGTAACCTCCCAACAAAATAAAGTAATATGAATAATATTCTCATTTACTGTAACCTCAAAGCAGAAAAATTCCTAAACCACTCAACAGTGAAAAAAATATAATTATGTCGTTCACATTCAGTATAACCTAACAACAGGAAAATTGCGTAACGATCAATAATAAAATGTGACTAATCTCTCAATAAAAAATTGGGGGCCACTTATAACCTTTCAATAATTGACAGTCAACTTAACCTGGTAAATTTTGGACGTCAGCAATGCTGCGTCATGGCCCTGATACATCATTCTGAATAAACTGAAAAATCTTACCTTAATTAGGACGCCGGATAACGCGTATATATCTGCTCCTATAAGAAATTTTCCTGGCGCAGCTAAGTGCAATGCTCGAGGCTGCTTTTACCTTATCCTACAACGGTCAGGCTCCGCCATCGCTGCACACGACCGACCCAGCCAACACGAACCACCAGACTGCTCGCTAGCAACTACTTACTGCTACTAGCACACAGCTCTTACTGCAGTCAACACTGCTCTTTGGTCTCAGATTCTCTTACAGCTTACATATAGCAGGCAGCGCGTGAGCAATATATGGAAATTACATCAGCTCGAGTTGGCTAGCAACAGATTCTTTACATATGGACCTCTTACATAACCCTCCACTGTGGGGCAAAAATTTGGCAGCGATGGTGAGTCAATTGGACTTGCCATGAGCAACAAATTTTTCTATAATCTATTTAGTTACTGTGTCTACAGTCACAGAGTATATACATCATTGATAAGTGCAGAACATATTAAGAAATTAAATAGAGTGCACATGCACTGAGTACAAAACATATTCAGAAAGTATACACGCAATGAGTACAAAATATATTAACAAATGACATAAAGTGCACACATACTGCATAAGTGTTTAGCATTTTTACATGAACTGATCACATTAACAAATGGAAGTTTTTAAAATTTTGCAAGTATTTAAACAAATTGAGAAATGAAATGAAGTGCACACTCACTGTCTAAGTCTTTAGCATTTTAACAACAAATAAACATATCAAAGAGTGAAATAAAGTGCACACGCTCTGTAGAGCATATTTAGGACAACTGATCTTGTTAACAAATGAAATGAAGTGCACACACACTGTATAAGTCTCTATCGTTTTACAAAGTTTTAAAAGCACTGTATAAGTCTTTACCATTTTATAAAATCTAGGAAAGGAATGGGAAGGATTGCAACATGGTTGTAGCACAGTAGGTTGCACGTAGCTGCACTGGAAGTCCATATCTTTCTACAGAAGCACAACACCAAGTGAGACCATCTGAAGTTCTCTTCCACGAAGTATTTATCAGTGTCGCCAAGACACTGATATGTTGTATTAATATTCAATGTTATCATTTTGGTAGTACATTAGGTACGCCAAACAGTAGGACCATAATAACATCTCCACCGTTCAAGGTGGTGGACAGCTTGATATGTCAACACCATACTCTTGTAGAATCCATACTCTTACAGCAACGAAGAATTAGGGCAAAAACCAATATAGTGCTCCATGATCATGAGGATGGACTGGATAAACGGATATTGCAGTAATTGCTGGTAATTGGGTCGGAAGGTGAAGGACATATTAAGCCTTATGTTAGTTATCATAGAATTACACTAGTGTATCAACCGATCTGAATAATTATTGGCATTCATTGGCTATTTACACAGCATTTAAGTATTATGTTTGGAGTATTATAGAACATTATTCATAAGTCATCTAATTACAATAATTAGTGGCATGTCATCTCATTATAGTAATCATTAGCATCATAAGACATCTCATTACAGTAATCAGTGGCATTCATTGATCAGTTACTAAGCATGTAGCAAGTATTGAGTATTACAAAACACTATTCATAACTCATGTGATTGCAGTAATTATTGGCATTCATTTATGAATAAGTCAACTCATTACAATAATCAGTGGTATTCATTGTCCACTTACAAAGAATTTTTTTTGCATTATTCAGAGGTCATCATTCAAAGCATGACTTAATTAATGGCATAGCATTTATGCATAAGTCATCATATAACAATAATCAGTGGCATTAATAAGACAATTTATGACAGTAATTATTGACATTCATTGGCTAGTTACAAAGTATTCATATAGTGTTAAAAAACATTATTCAGTGTTATTCACAAGTCATAATTTAAAACAGGAGTTATTGAGTGTATCATCAAGTTACTAGTGTTTATATACGATATCATGTAAGTGACATAAGACATATTTAAAATATAAGACATTGGAACTATTACTCGAGGTCGGTAGTCCAATAATACATAGACATAATGGAATCAATAAACAGAAAATTTGCATTATCTTTAGGACTAAAAATATATCTTAAACTGGTAGCATTATTTAGTTGTATACTAGTAATAGTTGGGACTGGTAATAAATTTTTTTGTGGTAGCAATTCATTGCGTTGGGATCGATAATTGCTGGGGCATGGAAATATTTGCTTTTGACTTATTGCTGGAAATAAGGATTATTAACATCATTTGTCATGAGTCAGCTGTAGCAAGGTTATAAAACAAGTAGAGTATATGTGATCACATTCATGAATGATACACATAAATGGGTAAAAAATGCAAGTATTACAACAGGTTTCATAGCTAGGTGCTTCTAGCATATTAATATCATGAAAAGCCTCTCCTGGAAAATATACAAAATGGATTATTGACCTGAAAGAAAAAATGTGTATTATGCTGAATAGTAGTAAACTTCGAATTAACAGGTAATGAAATATGTACTTAATATGTATGTACTCTAGCTGTCTTTCCCAAAACATTCAATCATTATACTATGCGACATAAGACATGCTGTCAAAAGGAACTACAACAAATACTTAAATAACTACATAGCATTTCTTAACTAACAGTAAATATATAAAAGTCATCAGTATCATCATCTGCAAAGAAAAACTTCATTATTCATATTAGCATATTCTTCATATAACTATTCATCATCATTTATTATCATTTGCAAAAAATAGACACTTCATTATTCACATTCATATTACCATTTACTTCATACAACTATTCATAGTATAGAGTTTCTTATTTCTAGCATATCTCATCACTAAAATTAAAATGTGTAGTTCTGTCTGACAGCCTGCAGTAATCGCCTCGTATTCTGAAAGAAAAATAATTACTCAAAACTGCTATCATATGATGTATATAGTATATTCTTGTTAATGCTTGTTAATTCTGATCCATTTACTCTTCATGACAAGTTATTGCAATTTCTTTCGTTCATTCCGAAGGTGAAATTTCATTTCATAGTAAACCACTGTGGTTGTATAATTTATCTCCTTTACATGGTATTGCTTTCTGAAAATTATGAATATGGTTTAATGTTTTGCTTTTAATTCATATAACAACCCATTAAATAAAAACTTGTTTCTAGTGATATAACTAAGCATACAGCATAGCATGACAGAAAAAGTATTATGTACAAAACATAGACAGTTTTCAAGTGCATAAAATTTACACTCAGTATCATAATGTAGTAGCAAAAAATGTAAAATAGTCAAGATATTGAGATATCATAATGCAAAATGTCAATGTCAACTGGTGTTTGTTACATCGTAAGCATTTCACAGTGCAAACAGACATAAATTCTACTTTCGATAGGAAAACAAACATACATACACAAAAAAATCGAAAATGTGCACGGTCTGATATATAACGACAAGAAAAGCGACCCTCTAACCTTACTTTGCCAGGCACTTGCCAGGAAAAAATATGATAATCATCAGTAAGTGTTCATATCAATAACCGGAAAAGGCATTACAATGTGATAAATCATAAAGTATTTTCATTCAATAAAGGGTTTAATATTGGAGACATGGTGATTGCCTTTGCTTTTTCTGGTTTTCAAAGTTTCAACATGTACCACATTGGGATGAGGAATGCTGCGAATTCTGTATGGACCTGTGTATAGAAGTTCAAATTTACTGCATCTACTCTTTCCTCTGTTGGATAAATAATGTGTACATACTAATATCTTCTGTCCTATGTGAAAGTCACGGCGTGTACAAACCTGTTTTTTTCGGTCTTCTCCGGTGCTCTGCGGCACGTTTGATGTTGTTGAGCGCAATCTCAATTATTTCATGGTGGCGTAGTCGACGAGATGTCGGAAAGGATACTAATTCTTTAATTTTGTTAGGTGGTTCAACATTTTTCAATATAACAGTCGGAGATGGCATAGTAGATTCATTTGGTATGTAGTTAATTACATCCTGGAATGAGAGTATGTGTGTATCCCAATCAATATGTCTTTTATGGCAGTACATTCTACACAATTTACCAATTTCTTTCATCAGTCGTTCACAAGGATTCGAAGAATCGTTATACTTGGATATATATATCGGAGAAATGTTTCTAGCTCCTAACATACGTGTCCATATCGCAGATCGAAATTGTGGTCCATTGTCGGAAATTACTTTCAATACATGCCCTACATGAAATAAAAAATGTTTTACAAATGCATTCGAAATAGATTTAGCAGTAGCTTTGCGCAACGGAGTGAAGGTAACAAATTTCAAAGTGAGTTCAACAGCGAGAAAGATGTAGCAAAAACGTCTATTAGTTCTGGGAATCGGACGAAAAATGTCTACAGCGGCCATGTGTCTCAATTTAACAGTTACAGTGGGATGTAACGGAGGAATATGTGAAGTCGTGTCTGATTTAGCTTTCTGGCAGATTTTACATGACGCTAAAACTCGTCGAATACGGTTCTCCATGTTGACAAAATAATTTCTGCCTCAGTATAAGAAAACATTTTCTGGCTCCATAATGTGCGTAACTCAGATGAGTATACAAAATTAATTTGTTAACAAGTTCGTCAAGAATGCATAATAACCAGTTGTTGCCGTCAGGGTGAGAGCGGCGGAACAGAATGTTATTGCGTACCGTGTAATGGTTTCTAATGGTAACGTTATTCTTATCTAGCCAAAGGTGTTTAATTTCTTTCCATACGTTGTCTTTACTCTGCTCTTGTGCTATGTCTCGTAATGACGATGAAATGAAATTTTCAAATGCGACTTGTTGAATATACATGACGCTATAATTTGCTTGGCAGAAGTTCGTTACCATGTCTTGCTGATTGTTGCAGAGAGAACGGGATAGTGCGTGTATGCTACAATATTTTGTGTACTGATATACGGAATAGGATAATCTTTAGCTTTAAATGTGTCGTGCTGTTTAACTTGAAATTCATACGTAAAACCGGACATAGTACCAGGGACGTTGTCAAAAATTGGAGCTTGCTGTGAAAGAATATTGCGTAGTTGAGTACGTTCGTCGTCTGTATTTGCACTGCTTTGTTTTACTTTATCACAAATCATTTGCGTAACGTCGTAGTCGGCTTCGTCTGGTGTATTGTAATTGTGTACGAACGTATCTGTGAACAATGTGGAATGACAATCTATGTTAAGTGATGCAGAAATGACCTCTGTCCGATTAATTGTTTGTTCTTCTGCAGATAAAGAGTGCTGAAAATCTAATGCCAGTTGTACATTTTCAACCTTTAACATTAAATAGGAATTTTAAAAGTCAATAATTGCGTCGTGTTGTACCAAAAAATTCGTACCTAAAATAACGTCTGTTGTCAATAAGGGAAAAATCCAAAAATTAGAGTGGAACGTATGACCTGCAATACAAAATGATAAGAGTGTGTGTAATTTTACATCTACTCCTTTACCAGATACTGCTCCTTTTACTTTAGTTTTGCCTAATGGTAACGTAGGATAAGTATTCTTTTCGTTACATTCGTTGCAAGTTTCCTCATTTTTAACTGATATAGGTGATACAGAGTCGATTACTGCTGAAAATGTGGATGATCCAATCTTTACTTCAGTGACAGGGTAGGAAATGGTTTTTTGTATAACTGGTTTTTCATTCAAAAGAGTGTCTCGGATGTCGTCAAAAGTAATAACATTTTCGTGAACAAGAGTCTGTGTATCAAAAGTATTGCTTACATCGCTGGAAGGTTCAATCTGTGCTGTATCTAGTCAAATTCTATCTGACGTGCTGTTATTTGCGGGAGGATGCTGTGGCATTTCTACTATTTGTACTGTTCTGTTATTCCTCCCTGACGTATTACGTTCGGGATGATATCTACCGTCTGGTTCATTCATGATAATCCGTTGTTGTGGTTGATTATGCTGCTGGTAAAATCGACTGTTATTAAACGTACGCTGAAAACTGTGCTCTTTACTTTTACGTCTGTCATAATAATCGTTGCTATACGGCGCATTGCGATATGAGTTGAAATGGTGTGTTTTCTGTACGTAGTGATTTCCTTGTTGCTGTGCGTTACTGTTTGGTGGAGCTGACGCTATACGTACAGGCGGCGAAACATTAAAGCTTGGTTGACCTTGCAGACTGCATTGTTGGTCAGGCATGCCAACCGGCAGCTTTTGATGCTGTTGCGGTGAAAATCCTCTATTGTTCCCAAAATGTGTTTGCGATTGCTGATAATTTTGCATATACTGATGATTAAAATCTTGTCTGTTATTAAAATTACACTGGTAGTTCTTGTCGCTTCGGGAGTGTCTAAAGAAAACTCTCACTTTCGGTAAAACTTGTCATATCAGGTTTTCTTTACTTATTCTTAATCCTAGATAGATCGATAGTTGAAGAGCTGTTTTGATAGATATAAAGGATAGTAAAAGAGAAGGCAGCAGTGCAGACAACTAAAGATGAAATAGCACTACTACGGCTCGGGGCCCTGTGCACGCTACGGCACATATTCATCGAAGTGTAATGAATCCCCTGAGGTCTCTTACGCGCTGCAAAAAGATTATAGTTTCTGCTTTACAGGCAATGTCGGTGAAAATTCAAAAGCAGATTGTTGTATCCAGGCCAATTCTAGTTTCTGCATTACACGCCAAGCTGATGAAAATACAAAAGCAAATTGTCGTATCCAGTCCGAAGGATGTATTTGTGTTCTGTCATTTTCAAATACCTTAGATTTTTTTACGGACAGAAAGTGCTTGTAATCAAAATTTTCGTCTCTGAATGTCTGAATAGGTTCAGGATTGTATGATAATGTGTTTGTCTGTGACTGTTCGGAATCTAAGTCACGTACTCTCTGTATATCACCTAAATTTTACTTGCTGTGTGAGTTTGAGAAATGTTCGGAGAGTGGCGTATGCTGTGTCGTGTTACAGGCTGAGACATTTTTCATCTCCCTCACTTCTTGCCGTATAGACGACACTTTTCTACGCAATATATTATTGGACGAACCTATCTCACTGATTGTCTGCTGTAAATTTTGGAATTCGGGTGTTTGATTGAAAGAAACTGGTGACGTATCGTCTATTTAGTGTCATTGTTATTTTCGATAACGTCAATACGACTGGCCAATTCATAAAATTTTTCAGTCAATGCCTTAACCTGATCATCATTTTTAGTGTCACAAGCATTAATTTGTTTTTGGATTTTACGGGTAGTTTTGTTCAATTTCTTAACGTCTGCTTTAATGGTATCGGGATCCTGTATTAATTCTAATTGTTCAAGTCTGTTGGTCACTGTCTGAAAGTCTACTGTGTGTGTGTCTGTTTTTGTTTTATGATCGGAGATTTCATCATGCAATTCGGTTTTCAACTGTTTGATTTCGTCTGATAATGTAGCAATGTTGTTGTCTGCGTATGTTTTTGCTTTCGTAAATAATTTACGCTTATCTTCCTGTCTCTGTGCAGTAATTGTTTCCATGACTTGTTTCTTTACTTTGTTCTGTTCCTGTATAAATTTACGGTAACGCGTTTCACTGTTTTGTAGGTGGTGATTATAATGTTCGTCAATTTGGCTGTTTTTTTGTTCAAATTTCGTGTCTACTTTCGCATCCAGTGTGCGTGAAAGTTCTGATGACGTTAATTTAAACTCGTCGCGTAACTGTGTTGCGTTTTCAGAACATTGTTTAGCGACTGCACTAATTTCATCTCTAAGTAATTTAGTTGTGGCTGCATGTGTATTACTTAATTCTTGTGCAACGGATCTAATTTCTTTACTACTGTTCCTAGCATAAGCCATAATTTTTTCAAGTAATTGTTCTTTAGTATCTTGTCAATGCACGGCAACGGCTGCAATCTGTTCATTAATCTGTTTAAAGTTGTCATTAATTTGTTTGATCGACCTGTCGTGTTTTTCATTCGACTGTTTGAAACTTTCATTAAGTTGTTTGAAATTGTTGTCTTGTTTTTCATTAGGTTGTTTCTTCGATTCATTAATTTGTTGTTTGAGATTTTCATGAAGTTGTAGCAATAGTGCCATAACTCGATCCATGCCAAAATTAGCTGCTGTATTCTGTGTGCTGTGTGATGGTGTATCTGCATATGTCACGTTTTGTATAACCATTTGGTCATTGTCTGATTCACAAAAACGTTTGCTAATCGGATGTGCTCTGTTGGTCACTACAGCGCAATCAAATAAATCTGACGTGCTTTGTGTATATTGGTCACCTTCGTTAGAAACAATTATCTGTTCGCTACGTAAATTTACAAATCAGCCGTGTCAAACTGGACAGCGTTCATTGTAACGGAAAGTGCCGCGTCATCAATTGTCGTTAAATTTACAGTGGACACAATTGAATTTGTTTGCTCATCATTTAGATTGTAATCTATACTGGTGGTTGGTACGCACTGATTGTCTGTAACTGGAGGATTGTCATCAAGACACTGAGTGTCGCTAGTATTATCAGCCAAATTACTAAAGTCGGCTTTTTCACCCATTACAACTCGCGATGTACTGTTAGCAGTTTTTCGCGGCATTTTCACAACTCAAAGTTAAGCACTAAATCAAACAAAGACAAAGCAAAAATGGAACAAATACAGTTACAACAAAGAGCAATAAATTGCCAATGATCTGTGAGAGAAAAAGTTACAAATTAGTAAATGCGTTGCGCCAGATGGAAACTACTTTTAATATTAAGTAAATAAGAGCAGATATATAACTGACTACTTCTCAGAAATTCACAAAAATACGATCCTGCCAGGGTCGCAAAGTGTAACCTCCCCACAAAATACCAAGTGTAAATTCCCAACAAAATACCTAGTGTAACCTCCCCACAAAATAATTTCCGTAATCTCGCAACAAAATAAAGTAATATGAATGATATTCTCATTTACTGTAACTTCAAAGCAGAAAAATTCCTAAACCACTCAACAGTGAAAAAATATAATTATGTCGTTCAAATTCAGTATAACCTACCAACAGGAAAATTGCGTAACGTATCAATGATAAAATGTGACTAATCTCTCAATAAAAAATGGGGGTCACTTAAAACCTTTCAATAATTGACAGTCAATTTAACTTGGTAAATTTTGGACGTCAGCAATGCTGCGTCATGGCCCTGATGCATCATTCCGAATAAACTGAAAAATCTTACCTTAATTAGGACGCCGGATAACGCGTATATATCTGCTCCTATAAGAAATTTTCCTGGCGCAGCTAAGTGCAATGCTCGAGGCTGCTTTTACCTTATCCTACAACGGTCAGGCTCCGCCATCGCTGCACATGACCGACCCAGCCAACACGATACACCAGACTGCTCGCTAGCAACTACTTACTGCTAGTAACATACAGTTCTTACTGCAGTCAACACTGCTCTTAGGTCTCAGATTCTCTTATAGCATACCATATCGCAGGCAGCGCGTGAGCAATCCATCGATATTACATCAGCTCGAGTGCGCTAGCAACCAGTTCTTTTATTATGGACCTCTTACAACATCACAAAAAATATCTGTAATTCTGAACGTAGCTACGATTCAGGCTCATTAATAGTTATTGTATCTTACATATTTTGGTAAACATTTTGGGAAAACAGAGATAAACTTTATAACTGTACTTTGAACAACAGTCTAGATCGCACAAAACTCTCTGACTGGTGTCCGGTTTCAGTCCACAGGCGGACCATCTTCAGACGGTACTACTGATTGTACTTAATGTCTTGATTCTTTGCATCATAAATATAATCTAGGTTAATCTTACAACCAATACGGCACAGGGTGTTGGGAATCCGCTGATACCAACTTTCAGTACTTGTAAAGGGGAGTGAGTATGTAGTATTTTGAATAGGAAACCATGTCTGGAAACGAGCCCTTTAAATTGTATGACGGTTTCAATTCAGAAGTTTAATGGATATCATTTTAAAGTTTTAAGTAAAGTGATTGTCGTGTATTCTATAAGGATTCATTATATTGGTTACATATGGCTAGTGGAGATGACTAGGGGGTGGGGCTTCCGCTATTTAACCACGCCACGTAGTCGCTTCTCCAGCACTTGGCAGTGTATGTAGATTGCTGCAGTTCCTTCTCCATGGATCTGTCTCCACCACATGGACTTCAGGTATAACTTCGTTTACTTTTATTACATTTTTCGTATTTTATCTGTATCTCTGTATTTGTAGTATCTGTATCTCTATATCTGTAGTACTCTGTATCCCAGAGTTGGGTCTGAAGATGGTCCCTCTTTGGACTGAAAATAGTCATTAATAAATGAGTCTCCCTATTTCCAACATTAACTGCTTTATATATCCAGAGAGCGCGCTTCGAGTTGTACTGCTTAGAACATAATTCAAGCTTCTGTTATAAAAGTAACTTCGAAGTTTTTCTGAAGTTCCAGTAGGCTGCGTCCTAAATACCCAACTGTGACGCTTCATACGTTGTAAATTTTTTTTGGGCTTCCATTTCTCTCACCTCACGAGGAAGAATCATGTTTCGTAAAACATTTAGCCATCCACGAGACGGCGAAACTGCACTCCCGTTTTCAGAGTATGTGTTCTAACAGCACATGCAGGCCTAATGTAAATCACTATGGGTTAAATTCCACTCACCTTGGACACGTACGACGAATGCGTTCGAAAGTTTTCATTCCAAGCTGATGAGTATGTCGTGTCACTCACATCTCAACATATTTCTATTACTGAAAGTCATTGATGAGGTAGAAACAACCGCTTACACAAAAGTAAACGGGGTGAATCTGAAAAATACTACACGAAGTAAGATACGAGTAGACAAGATGGAATTTCTACAACAGAAAATGATTCGTTGTAGATACGGGTAAATAAGCAGACTGCATAGCACACAAATTTCTGCAGGAGAACAAAAAACAAAATGATGCCGTACAGGATGATGCTCCAGACAAATTTGCTGCAGTACACATTTTGGAGCAATATAGTTCAAATATTGGTTCGAGTTCGCGGACAAAGTTAACGATACAGTCTTACTAGCAGAATCCGTCTTTGCATGCCTAGATGTTGCAGATTCGTATGCTAACGTGCATGTCCGCGAGACGATAGAAAGAATTAAAAACATCCTTCTAAAATGCAAAAAATGGTCTTAAGGGAAACAGTGGAATTAATAGAGCTTCTAGAACTAACGTTATCCTAAATCTCTTCAACGATAAGATATTCCACTAAACCGAAGAACTAGCAGTGGGAAATTGCATAGCCGGAATTATAGCTGAGATTTAGGAAACCAATTTTTCACCATCAACCTTGCAGTAGCCTGCAAAGTTCTCTACTGTTACCGTCATGTGCTGTTAACCAAAACTTATGTTTACAGCTGGTCACGAAAGTAAAGGAGGCGTCAAATATTCAAATGTGTGTGAATTCCTAAAGGACCAAACAGGTTAGGTCATCGGTCCCTAGACTTACACACTATTTAAACTAACTTAAATTAACCTAGGTTAAGAACAACACACACACCCATGCCCGAGGGGGGACTCGAACCACCGGCGGGAGGACCGAAGCGTCAACTATATCGATGTGACACTGAAAAGACAGTCGGGTTCTAGCGTGTACAGAAAACCGACCTGTGCAGGCATTATTACTGAGTTTTGGCACCGTGGAATAATCAAGAGCCGGCCGCGGTGGTCTCGCGGTTCTAGGCGCGCAGTCCGGAACCGTGCGACTGCTACGGTCGCAGGTTCGAATCCTGCCTCGGGCATGGATGTGTGTGATGTCCTTAGGTTAGTTAGGTTTAAGTAGTTCTAAGTTCTAGGGGACTAATGACCACAGCAGTTGAGTCCCATAGTGCTCAGAGCCATTTGAACCAATAATCAAGATACACTCCTGGAAATTGAAATAAGAACACTGTGAATTGATTGTCCCAGGAAGGGCAAACTTTATTGACACATTCCTGGGGTCAGATACATTACATGATCACACTGACAGAACCACAGACACATAGACACAGGCAACAGAGCATGCACAATGTCGGCACTAGTACAGTGTATATCCACCGTTCGCAGCAATGCAGGCTGCTATTCTCCCATGGAGACGATCGTAGAGATGCTGGATGTAGTCCTGTGGAACGGCTTGCCATGCCATTTCCACCTGGCGCCTCAGTTGGACCAGCGTTCGTGCTGGACGTGCAGACCGCGTAAGACGACGCTTCATCCAGTCCCAAACATGCTCAATGGGGGACATATCCGGAGATCTTGCTGGCCTGGGTAGTTGACTTACACCTTCTATAGCACGTTGGGTGGCACGGGATACATGCGGACGTGCATTGTCCTGTTGGAACAGCAAGTTCCCTTGCCGGTCTAGGAATGGTAGAACGATGGGTTCGATGACGGTTTGGATGTACCGTGCACTATTCAGTGTCCCCTCGACGATCACCAGAGGTGTACGGCCAGTGTAGGAGATCGTTCCCCACACCATGATGCCGGGTTTTGGCCCTGTGTGCCTCGGTCGTATGCAGTCCTGATTGTGGCGCTCACCTGCACGGCGCCAAACACGCATACGACCATCATTGGCACCAAGGCAGAAGCGACTCTCATCGCTGAAGACGACACGTCTCCATTCGTCCCTCCATTCACGCCTATCGCGACACCACTGGAGGCGGGCTGCACGATGTTGGGGCATGAGCGGAAGACGGCCTAACGGTGTGCGGGACCGTAGCCCAGCTTCATGGAGACGGTTGCGAATGGTCCTCGCCGAAACCCCAGGAGCAACAGTGCCCCTAATTTGCTGGGAAGTGGCGGTGCGGTCCCCTACGGCACTGCGTAGGATCCTACGGTCTTGGCGTGCATCCGTGCGTCGCTGCGGTCCGGTCCCAGGTCGACGGGCACGTGCACCTTCCGCCGACCACTGGCGGCAACATCGATGTACTGTGGAGACCTCACGCCCCACGTGTTGAGCAATTCGGCGGTACGTCCACCCGGCCTCCCGCATGCCCACTATACGCCCTCGCTCAAAGTCCGTCAACTGCACATACGGTTCACGTTCACGCTGTCGCGGCATGCTACCAGTGTTAAAGACTGCGATGGAGCTCCGTATGCCACGGCAAACTGGCTGACACTGACGGCGGCGGTGCACAAATGCTGCGCAGCTAGCGCCATTCGACGGCCAACACCGCGGTTCCTAGTGTGTCCGCTGTGGGGTGCGTGTGATCATTGCTTGTACAGCCCTCTAGCAATGTCCGGAGCAAGTATGGTGGGTCTGTCACACCGGTGTCAATGTGTTCTTTTTTCCATTTCCAGGAGTGTAGTATATTTTGATACAATGTATATAAGTTATTAAAACTGCCACGAAGCGAGCAAAAATGGTTCAAATGGCTGTAAGCACGGGGACTTAACATCTGAGGTCATCAGTCCCCTACGCTTAGAATTACTTAAACCTAACTTACCTAAGGGCACCACAGATATCCATGCCCGAGGCAGGACTCCAACCTGCTTCCGTAACAGCAGCGTGGTTCCGGACTGAAGCGCATAGAACCGCTCGGCCACAGCGGCCGGCACGAAGCGAAAATGACAGGAAAAGGGATATCCCAATTATAAAGCAAGTTGCAGTGAGTGACGCTTATTCAGAGTCTACACTAACTAAGTTAAGCCTATTACATTAAATTACAAGACAGCGTAAAATCAATGGCGTCGCGCTGGCAGTGAACAGGAAGAAAAGAAACTCGTCTACATACCCATAAGTTGTAAAGGACGTGGTTCAGAAGTTCTTGCAAGACAATTTTGCAATACCAATTAGCATGGAACTAATGACATTATTCGATGCAGACTGAAATACCGCGTGAATAGAAAAGCCTCGAAATTTACGGCAGCAGGTGGATATAAACTAATGTCTGGAAACTGTCCAGAAGTTCACGTAGGTCAAACAGGCAGGTCGTTTGAAATACTCTTCAAAGAGAACGCTTCAGTACATAGTCGTAAAACAGCGTTTGGTAACTATCCTGTAACACCGAAGAATGTTGTTGGAACCTCTGATATGCATTTGGAAAGGCAGCGCAATGAACCTAGGGGACGTTCTCTGACTATGTTTGGAAGAAACTGAGATTTTTAAACACCGTTTGTATGAGCTTGGCAATACATTAGCTGGGCAGAACTACGTTATTAATACGAACTTTCAGAGACGTTGAAAACCTCTTCCAATCGTTCATCTCACTGCAGCTCATGTGTAGTCAGCCCCACACACCGGCTCACACACCGTCGCAGCAGCAACAAGCCGGAGTTCTGACTGGTTTCCGTACATACTGTAAAACTGCGCGCCGTACAACGCCACCAAACTGAAGCAAGTGCATTTAAAGAAAACTGTCACACGCTGCCCATCTAACTTTAGCTGCTGCACATACTTTCTTTGCGGATTTGTACTTTAATTGTTTTATTTTCTTAATTTCTACATAATTCCAGTTTTGCAACTTTACGATCTTTATGCCTTTCACTTTTTTTACGTCTCTTGTTCTAGGATTATACTTTTCATATTCTGATGACAAAATCTTTATACAGATTTATTTTTCTACTTCCAAAGTAATATCTTACGTCTTTTTATTTCCAAAGTTTCATACTGAATTCCTTCAAATACTTATTCAGTAGTCGCTACATTACTTCCATTTTTAAAATCTGCTGTTTTATCCCTCTTTTATAGATTTACACATTCATTCTGGTATCTTAACAGAATGTATTTTTATGTTACAGATATTTGCAATTTTAATGTAAGACCCTCTCTTGTTGAAACTATAGAGTTCCTGCAACCATCCCTACCACGTCGCTTCCTGCCTTATCTTCTTTGCACGTTCTAAATACCCCCCTGATTCCATTTTTTAATTTCACTATTTTACACACTTTACATTTTACATGCACACGGTTGGAAAGTTTTAGTATTTCAGTTAGATTTTTTACATAAAATTTTACGTTCTCTTGTTAAACTCATGACATCCATACCCTTATCTTCCTGCCTTGTTTCTCCTCTCCCAATCAGATTCATTCCATTTCCCCTCCCCTCCATCCTTATCCCACCTCCAACATCCACCCATTTAAATCACTGACCACTGTTGAAAAATACAGCACTCTAATATACCCTCTGAGTAGAAAAGACGGGTTGTTGATGCAATTACTAATGTAGATTCTACGTATAATATGTATAATTCTTTTCTTTTCTGCTATTGCAAAATATTAGATGTACATGTTTAATTTTACTTCGCTTTAGGGCTGAAGATGATCCAGAGTGATTGAAACGTGTAGTCGAATTCAAAATTTTTAACTGAGACGAAACAATAATTGTAAATATTTGCTCGTAGATATATTTGCTTGATTCCGTCAAGATTATGTCGACTGTAGTAATATTTTCCAGAAATGGTTCGTTGTTCTGTACATACATGTTAAACCTCATGTGACAAATCTTAATGCTTTTGGTGCCTCTGGTTAAGTGGAAAGGAAAATGTGCGATGCAGAACTCGGATATCTCAAAATTCAGTGACAGTACACAACTCGGGCATCTGGTAAATATCACGGGAACGCAAACAAATTTTTGAGTTTCGTCCGGACTAGCCTGCATTGCCAAAATGTACCGAGGTACATTTTATTACTAGCTTATGACATCAGCGCAGGAACTACGGCGACAGCGTGAACTAACGACTGTAAACTACAGATGTGCACTCAGCTAGTCAATTGTAAGCAGTCAGTGTTAAATAGTGGACGTGCTACCATGGTGTGGCAACGTTATTGTGACAGATATCGCAATGGAGCAATGAACTGAAGCATATATGTGGTGTCTGGTCTTTCGGACATATATACATATTTTGACACTGTGAATCATTATAGACACTATGATCGAAAGTTTTCATTCCACGCTGATGAGTTCTTCATATCACTCACATCTCAACATATTTCAATTACTGAAAACTATGATTATAGACACTATGAATAGACACTATAAATCATATAGACAGACACTAAGAATCAATAGACACTATGAATCAACAAATTAAGTAAAGACATTAGTTGGCAATGGACACTGATTTATATCAATGACGCATTCATAGTGGAGCGCGATCGAACTCCTGTCTCTCCTCACCAGAAGCGCGTGGACTTCTCTAGCACGTCTCCGCTCAGACCCACAATACTGGTGCAGTGCTCCTACTCATTAGCTTCGTTACTCGCGGCATCTCTCTGATTCTCGCAAGAGTTCGAGCTTGGTGTTCATCTGCACTGACCAGATCCTTGCATTGCCTCAAAAAATACGTGGTGTGTATTCTTTTGGCCTTGTTCGGCATGAGCAGGGGCATTAGCCAGTAGTGTGTGTTTTGAAGTATGAATTTGGGTCTGACGGGAGGCGTGCTAGAGCAGTCCGTGCTGTTGTTGTGACCACATGTTCAGGATGTCCTACCTACTTACAAGGAACACTGGTTCGAATCGCAGTCCGATACAAATTTTCTACCTGCCCCCTTCATACAAATCAGGGCACGCTGGCAGCGAAAGTCTTTAATTATTTGTGTCTTGAAAATGAAGTGTTGAAGATGATCTACAAAATGTTCCTAGGAAAAGTCTGCACACACCTTTTCCGGCAAACGACTCCAGAACACAAAAATAATAATAATAATAATCGGCGCGAGGAAGCCTGCTGAGACAGAAATGAGAATGTTTGTTTGTGGAAAGTATCATCAAGATTGGGAAGATTTGTTAACTCGAATCTACCACAAAACGACAAAGTGGAGAATGGGCCTCTGATGGCTCGCGAAGAATAAAGATAGTGCGAATATATGGCACAAGTCAAAAAACATTATGAAGAAGGGAGTTTGTGACAGTTTCACATGGCTGTCAGACCATTCTGCGCGTCTTACTGTATTTTTTATCAATCCGGTTGCGACTTTTTTGTGGACTAATTGGGTGTACGCAGAAAGTGCTTAACACTGTCAGTAAGTTTCGTGAACTCGTCTTGATTTTATCGAAGTGATAATTAAAGCTGTTAGGCTCGTGCGTAAGTTCGTAGCGTTTTTGTTTTGCATGTTGGTATTCTGGTACTATGGGATTATTTGTCGACTTTCTTTCTTATTTGTAGTTCACTGGTGTTATTTGAGTACACACAGTGTCATTTTTTCATTTGGAGATAGTGAGTAGAGCTGAGGACGCTAGAAAATCGAATGCCAAGTGGGGAAATAGGAACATTTTCGACATATTCTTCTGTTTTTGCTTAGTAGAGGAGCCACACGAGCGGAGGCAGCCAAAAGCATTAGCACATTGTATGAGGATAATGCATTGGACAGATCATGACAATGGAATGATATTCTGGTTTTGAGGATGATCGTTTTGTAATTAGTTATTCACCCTGGTCTGGAAGACTTTCGGGGTTTCATAAAGATCCCATTAATCGACAACGATCCATGTCAGTGCACTCGAGAACAGGAAAATATGATCATTCCAACATCGTGCGACATTTTGACGCAGCGGGGAGGTTCAAAAATCTGGTGTTGGGCGCTGCGTGTTCAAGTCAGCGGGTAGCCACACGTGCATTTCAGTTTACACGTCATCAATCAGCTCGGCAACAAAACCGGCGGTTCCTGTTCTTTAATGTAACTGGTGACGAGAAATTGTGTCTTTATGCTAACATAAGGAAAAGAAAGGAATGACTAAGTCCAACGAAAGCAGAACTCCGTCTACATTGATCTGCGAGCATCCACCAAATGTAGTGGTATGCACCTGGTGAAACATCGACGGTGTGGTGTACTACCAATTGCTTCCTCCATGGTGTAACCATCACTGCTGATATTTATTGTCAGCAGCTGAGAAGTCTTGCCCACGCAATCCAGCAACATTGATCGGTAACACTGGGTGATGTGATGCTACTCCATGATAACGTCCGCATGCATTCTGCTGTACTGACGAAAGACACTAAACAGTTTATATTTTCGAAGTCCTTCAGCACGCACCTTATTCAACTGATTTTCCACCCTCATATTTTGACCTTTCTGCTCTCTGTAGAACATACTTCAAGGCACTTCCTTTCCAGATGAAAATGCGGTCCTAACATGACTCTACGAGTTCTTCGTCTCAAATCCACAGTTGCGGAATAGAGAAATTACTCCAGCGTTAACAGACTGTTGTAAATAATGGAGGACAATGCGGTACTCGTGACTAAAATCTCTGTTGTGATATTAAACTTCAGGTGAAAACGCTACGAACTTATGCACTAACCTAATGTATATGTACCTCTCGCATGATTGATACTCCTTGGTCTCTTAGGATGTAGGCAGTCCGCGCAAAAGTCCGTTTTCGGAACTAGCTGGCGGCAAGTTTGTCCTTGGAGACTGCAGGCACGGGAAATAAGACTTTACCGCCTTAGTGGCCGCCCTGGAGTTCAGATCCAGCAGCAGGCGAGACAGCCTGAAAGCAGACGTTACGGCGGTCCTAAGTACTCACCGGCCATCCTGGGCCGGCGCCACATAAATTGTGCACGGCGAGCCCCTCGTGCAGTCTGTAGGAAGTGTCCGCCGCCATAAGAAATCGATAGCGGCTCCATACCTGGAGCGAACTCTTTGGAAAGGCTTCTGGTTCGCGAGAAAAACTCAAGGACATTATAAATTTCAGTGGTCACTTTATCCGAACGTTCTACTTGCATAGAGTACTTGAATAATGAAAATTGGAACCAACAGCTATATTGTAATTCAAACGTTGTTTATTCAAACCACCTACCAGTTTAGACTCGAAAGATTGTCATCTTCAGGTCTCTGTACATGGGAACATACATAACAGGATAGCAGAGAATGGTGAGGGCACTGACAACAAAAAATCACAGTTTGACTAAAACGGCAATTCATTAAGTTATCTAATAAAAATAAAGTTCTGGATCTAATTTATATTACCTATTTTTTGTTTTTTATGCAATAATTACATACTCCATTGACACAATGGACCTGACGGGAGCCCATGTGGAGAACGAATTACACCAAAAAAGCAACTGAAGTCTTGTTTATCATTAACCGGAACATCTGCGAGTACGGGATACAGCAATAATAAAACGAAGCAACCTAATAACGTCAAACCAAACGGATGAAGTAAACAAATGCAACTAAAACCTGAAGAACAAATGTTCCTTGTATAATGCAAAACCACCGAAATAATATCATATTATGCTAACCATCGCCAACACATACATAATGTAAATCACTGTCTAGTATACAAATAGCACTGAATCATGAAAAACGATAAAAACGTGGCTCATTGTATTATTATACAGCAGCGAACTCATATCCGCGACGTCCACGAACACACTAGCTTACCAAACGTGTTGCTTGTGTAAGTAAAAGGCCATAAATATGAACGAGTCACCTACGTTTCTACTAATTCCAGGAAATGTCCTGGACATGGAATAATAAAATCAGTAGCATCCACGGACAATATGCACCCAAAGCGTTAAAGGTAACAAACACGAGAAATATGGACAAAAAGTTGCTGAAGAACATCTCGAGCGGCAAATACTCTGTTTATATGTAATAATAACCTAAAAATTAGAAGTCAGTCAGGACAACCAATAGCCACATGTGTGTAACATACTCATATTGGACTATGAACTTAGAAACATAAATTGGAAATCCAACGGAATGAAACTACGAGACAGGTACGTATTAATATAAAAACGCAAGACAGTTAACACCCTAGAGTCCATAAGAAGGAAAATTCAGAAAATACGAGTAACTTACACAAACGTGACAAACGTCGAACACATCCTTTCATGCCTTCACTAAAATAGGAAAAACATACATGTAAACAATAAAATTAGATCTCGAATTGTGTTTTGTGGGGGTAGCGATAGCAAAATCTTACTACGTAATCTTATGATGCGGTCCGTGCCCGTTTCAGTCACAAACTGTAATTCTTGTTACTGTGCTCTCATGCTATATATGTTTCCATATACAGCAGCCTCAAGATGACGCATTTTCGCGTAGAAACTGGTAGATGCTTTGAGCAAACGACTTTGAACTACAATACAGCTTCCAGTTTCAATTTTCATTATTCATGTACCTCATATTGGATTGTCCTCGATAGATTACCAGAGACTTCTCCTTGAATTGTCTTTAGACTGAGTGCGTCAGTAAACCACTGAGAATGGCACCATAAGGAGGCTTGCAGTGCTTAGTTACAAATATAGACGGCGAGAGTGGCAGAAGCGATTTCTCCAAACGTGGTACTCTCATCTAATTTGGTGGAGATTATGTCTATGAAGAAAATCTGTAAAATGATTTTTTTTACATATAGCCGGCCGGTGTGGCCGAGTAGTTCTAGGCGCTACAGTCTGGAACCGCGCGGCCGCTACGGTCGCAGGTTCTAATCCTGCCTCTGGCATGGATGTGTGTGATGTCCTTAGGTTAATTAGGTTTAAGTAGTTCTACGTTCTAGGGGATTGATTACCTCAAAAGTTAAGTCTCATAGTGCTCAGCGCCATTCGAATTTTTACAGAAGTTTTTCGCAGTCAGAGGAAGATATAGTTATTATATGTCCCCGTCTAGACTCATATTGCACTAAAACTCTCAAACTGACCTACGTGCTGACGTAAGCAATGCGCCCACGACGATCGGTAAAGATAAGGTTCCATTTCTAAACAACTGTGCGACTCCGTGGATGCAGTCGCTATAGTACGCCTGTGAGATGGCGCTCGTCTAGGGAGCAGTCGATATGATTTTCGTCACTATTATTTAACTGGCCAAGGACGGAAGAGGCGTGAAGGTGTCTTTGTCATTAGACTTTCTAAGAAAGTCCTGTATTAAATTCCAAACCTTCCTGCACCGTCTCACTTAGTATGGGCACGTGGAACTATTGATGGTGACCCGTTCGTTGTATGGGAAGCCTAAGCTTGGTGGCCACTTGGTGCTAATCGAATGGTCTACGTGCTCGCACTTCTAAGATACCTCTTCTGTTCAAGCCACATTGTATTTCCTTACTTTCCGATTCAACAGTTTTGTATCCCGTGTGCACATGTCATGTATCATTAAGAGATTAAAGTGATACTGCAGAAAGCAGAAGTAAGGTTTTTGTCCCCACGTTGGTTGAAGGAGGTGGTGGACCATACGGCATTGCCAGTGGACGGTGGTGCGAGGCACTGTGGATAGACACGAGAACACTAGTTACGTTAGCAGATAGGTACGTAGGCAAAGCACAGTTATTCTTGTGCGAAACTTGCTTAATAAATATTAGCTGATGAAAATCGCTTTTTACAATGCAGTTATTGGGAGAAGCCCACACACAGGGTGAAGCGAAATTCGTGCAATCGGGCTTCACAGCGCGACTCCTCACGCGCCACCATTAAAAAATCTCTCTTACAAAATTTCGTCTAACGAGTACATCCGGCAGAAAAAGGACGTTAAAAAGTAGCAATCTGGCAACACTGTAACGACATGACTGTTAACTACCTCAGTCATGATTATGGTGCTGTACGCTCTGTGCAGTGGATGGAGGTTTGGGTTAGCATGGAGGAGGTCTATTGTTCGATCTTGGATTGAGGCATATGTTTTTATTTGGTAAATGTAGTCCCGGTGGTATGGTATCTGGCATCTTAATCGTCAACAGTGGTAGCAGCAGGTCGTCTAGCAAACATTTCTACAATCGTAGAACTGAAAGATTGGTCAACTTTGAAAGACTCCCTTTCCACGTCGTGGGCATGAATTTATTCGTACCGCTTCATCTACTAGTCGCGAAATCAGATTTCTTTGTACCCTGCTCCAATTGACCCACAGATTAGTCCCAACTATTATTCTTGCCTTGTTCAGGTCTATTACATTTCGTTAGGGCCTTACGTTACCAGCAGGACTAGCAAAGTTTTTTGCGAGTAATGCCCAAACTCGGTTACTATTTGTATGAGTTCTCACCATGGTCCCACTATTTATGCCTTTCAACACCGAGTTCTGTAATCGCACACTGTGTAGTAAGTATTTCAATGCACTATTATTATTACTATTATTATTATTATTATTCTATCGATGGGATTGTGAAAACTTTTCGTCTATTGCCGTTAGGGCAACAGCGTAATTCGAAACCGAATATCAGAATTAGCTGTATCGGGATGAATCATGCAGAGTAACATCTGTCAGAGAGGTAATGCAAGTTAGGTGGAACAGTGCGCAGGACTGGCGGCGTGTTTATACTGTATGCGCTGCCTACCAAACAGGCACTAGTAGCGAGCGGAGTAACGCGCCCGTGACAGACGCCAATGTTCATGCATACACGTGTCGAATTTTCTCACTGTAAACCTCAAAACCCGTGTGTTACACGTATGAATATGTGGATATGCTTCTGGTCCATCTGGTGCATCTGACAACCGGGCTGGTGTTGCCGCTTGTGGATATGCTACTGATTATCCTCGTCGACGCAATCCAGATAAAAATGTGCATCGTCGTCTGGAGCTGCGCCTTCGAGAGTCGGGTTCTCTCCTTCCAGCACCGCGTGACGGAGGTCGTCCACGGACTCGCCGTACTCCAGCTACTGATGAAGCTCTTCTGGAGGTCATACACCAAGAACCTCAGTAAAGTACAGTAGCGTAGCAATGCAGCAGCGTGTCTCCCAGCGCACTGTCGTTAACGTGTTGCACGAGCATGGGCTGCACCCGTATCACTATACTTTCACGTAACACGTACATCCTGCAGGTCACCATCAAAGGATGCAGTTCTTTGAATGCCGCGCGGGATTAGCCGAGCTGTCTGAGACGATGCAGTAATGGACTGTACGGCTGGTCCCCTCGGAGGTTCGACTCCTCCTTCTGGCATGGGTTTGTGTGTTTGTTCTTAGGATAATTTAGTTTAAGTACTGTCTAAGCTTAGGGAGTGATGACCTTAGCAGTTAAGTCCCATAAGATTTCACACACATTGCAACATTTTTTTTTTAGTTCTGTGAATGGTTCCAACACCAACAGGAAGCCAACGATGACTTCGTGAACACCCTAATATGGTTGGATGAAGCAGCATTTACTCGTGAGGGCGTCTTCAATATGCACAGTGCCCACATGATAGTGCACCTCCACACTCTGGAATTAACGTGCGGCAGTATTGGGACAGTACCTTTCCAGAGAAATGACTCGGACATGGAGGTCCAGTTGTATGGCCACCGCGTTCACCTGATCTAAATCCCCTGGATTTCTTCCGCTGGGAACATCTGAAGGAGAAAAACCGCAATCGGACAGCCGACTTTCAAACTGTTGAATAATTCTATCAGCTGAGATAATCAGTTCTCGGTCAATAATTTAAGCACTGTTCGATTCATTTACTACACGAGAGGCAGGGGCGCTAGTGAGCTAGTTGAATGTATAGTTTGCATATTAATAGTAAGTTTGTAAGCAATGTCAAACAACATTTCGTAGCACAAAGCGCAAAGCATGATTATGTGGGATGACGTAGAGCCATAAGGATCTCTCAGAGAAAGTCATCCGCCGAGATGAAGATAGTGCACAGAAAATGTAAAGGACCAGTAGTCTCAAACTGGCTGTAATGTAACAGGAAATTAACAGTTAACGAAATTAACAATTACACAACGAAATAATACATCCCTTAAAACTGTATTTGAAAGCACGTTTGCATAAGCATGATGTCCATACATAGTCTATCTCTTAACTTATCAGTAGAGAGTGCTGCAAAGACTTTAGAGATGTCTGTGAGGCAGACCTTAGAGAACTCCGTACTACAGACCCCGCCTATTGGTTTTCAACGGCCTTTCACTGTTCCTGCAGCGCACACAAGCAGTAACATAGGATCACTGTGTAGACGACTTTGGTCTTCTCCTCGCCACTATAATCTACTAACATAAGCCCCAGATATTATAAATTCGCTTTCATTAGCTCTCTTTTTCGCCAATGGTGTGGAAAACTTAAGGACGAAAGTAACTTTCTCATGATGTGTCACCACCCCTGATATTAATTTCACCGCGGGCTGTTTTGAATTTTCCTTGTACTGAACCTAGCTTCCCGACGATCAGTTCTTTTTCGAGTTATTCATATCCTTCCTAATGACATTTTGTCATTAGTGCCCTTCGCTTCCTATTTATTTCGTTCCCAAGTAATTTATATTCCGGTACTGATACCCTTCTGTGAATTTTTTTGCTCTCACTTATTTAATTGATCAAATAAACTAATTTTTTTATAATCCAGGCTTTCTTCGCAGTTATATTCTCTTAGCAATGTTTGTTTGTCTAACATCTTTAACTGATGTTTCTAGATAGGTCCACAACTCTTCAACTCAATGGCCTACCCTGGTATTCATTTTCGGAGTTACTACATACTTAGGGAATTTCAGACGCGTCTCATCATTCGTCATTATTTCAGTATCCCACCACTTTCCACACTGATCCTGCTGGATGATTGTCTTAACATTCAGTCTACTCTGCATTATTATAAAATTGAGATATGAATTAATATCTACACCGGGGTACGTCCTCAATGTCTGATTTCGGAATCGCTGCCTGTCCTTGATGTAACGCAGCTTGAACCTTTCCGTGTCCCTTGGTCTTTTCCGAGTATATTCCCTGCCATTGCGACTCTTGTTTAAAATATTCACTATTACCATTTGAAATTTGTTGCAAAACTCAGTCATCCTCCTCTCTTATTCGTACTACCGCGACCGTATTTTACCGTATCACTTTCCTCTACTCTTCCCCTTACAATCGAATTCCAGCTATCGATGTTTTTTTATCTTCGTCTCCCTTTATGTACTGAATTCCCCGTTCAATAATCGCATATACTTTCTCTGTTTCTTCATCAGCTGCTTGTAAGGTTGGCTTGTATGGCTGAACTGTCATTGATTGGCTGTTGATAGCAATGAGAACAGTCCTGTCACTGAACAGTTCGCAGTACCCTTTCTCTGTCCTATCTTCTCATTTATAATGAATCCAACAGACGTCATATAATTTTATGGCCCTATTGATAGTAGATTAAATTTGTCCTATCGCAAATCATTTTCTACTTTGCATGTATCTTCACTACCCTCCACTACATGTAGATTGAGTTTTAGCATTTTGCTTCTCAGATTTCTATATTCTCTACGGTATTCAGACTGCTGCCATTCTACGCTGCGTGCAGCAGAATTTTAACACTTTGTTTGTTATTGCTATTCTTTTATAGTCACCTCGCCCTTTGGTGTCCTCTCATGGAGATCCCAATGGGGGTCTGATCCGGAAACTTTTGTCAATGGAGAAATCGTCACGACCTTTTTTCAGTTACAGACCACATGTCCCGTGGACACACCATACGTGATGCTGTCATTGGTCATTGCTGACTCCTTCACCTTTCAGGGTCGAAAAGGCGGGGAAAAGTAATACATCCCATACTGACTGAAACGAAATTTTAGTAGTAGGACGAAAGCAATTAAAATGATATTTCCAGTTGTACGACATTATACAGGGTGTTTCAAAAATGACCGGTATATTTGAAACGGCAATAAAAACTAAACGAGCAGCGATAGAAAAACACAGTTTGTTGCAATATGCTTGGGACAACAGTACATTTTCAGGCGGACAAACTTTCGAAATTACAGTAGTTACAATTATCAATAACAGATGGCGCTGCAAGTGATGTGAAAGATATAGAAGACAACGCAGTCTGTGGGTGCGCCATTCTGTACGTCGTCTTTCTGCTGTAAGCGTCTGCTGTTCATAACGTGCAAGTGTACTGTGGAAAACATGGTTTATTCCTTAGAACAGAGGATTTTCTGGTGTTGGAATTCCACCGTCTAGAACACAGTGTTGTTGCAACAAGACGAAGTTTTCAACGGAGGTTTAATGTAACCAAAGGACCGAAAAGCGATACAATAAAGGATCTGTTTGAAAAATTTCAACGGACTGGGAATGTGACGGATGAACGTGCTGGAAAGGTAGGGCGACCGCGTACGGCAACCATAGAGGGCAACGCGCAGCTAGTGCAGCAGGTGATCCAACAGCGGCCTCGGGTTTCCGTTCGCCGTGTTGCAGCTGCGGTCCAAATGACGCCAACGTCCACGTATCGTCTCATGCGCCAGAGTTTACACCTCTATCCATACAAAATTCAAACGCACCAACCCCTCAGCGCCGCTATCATTGCTGCACGAGAGACATTCGCTAACAATATAGTGCACAGGATTGATGATGGCGATATGCATGTGGGCAGCATTTGGTTTACTGACGAAGCTTATTTTTACCTGGACGGCTTCGTCAATAAACAGAACTGGCGCATATGGGGAACTGAAAAGCCCCATGTTGCAGTCCCATCGTCCCTGCATCCTCAAAAAGTACTGGTCTGGGCCGCCATTTCTTCCAAAGGAATCATTGGCCCATTTTTCAGATCCGAAACGATTACTGCATCACGCTATCTGGACATTCTTCGTGAATTTGTGGCGATACAAACTGCCTTAGACTACACTGCGAACACCTCGTGGTTTATGCAAGATGGTGCCTGGCCACATCGCACGGCCGACGTCTTTAATTTTCTGAATGAATATTTCGATGATCGTGTTGTAAATAAGCTGTTTAGGTTTTTTTACTGGTAACGCCGCCGCCACGTAGCGCTCTGTATAAAAAATCACTGGCTGTGCCGTGCGCAGTCTGTGTTTAGTTTGCATTGTTGTCTGCCATTGTAGTGTTGAGCAGAGGCAGCTGGATGCTAACAGCGCGTAGCGTTGCGCAGTTGGAGGTGAGCCGCCAGCAGTGGTGGACGTGGGGAGAGAGATGGCGGAGTTTTGTAATTTGTAAGACTGGATGTCATGAACTATCATATATATTATGACTATTAAGGTAAATACATTGTCTGTTCTGCATTAAAATCTTTCATTTGCTAACTATACCTATCAGTAGTTAGTGCCTTCAGTAGTTTGAATCTTTTATTTAGCTGGCAGTAGTGGCGCTCGCTGTATTGCAGTAGCTTGAGTAACGAAGATTTTTGTGAGGTAAGTGATTTGTGAAACGTATAGGTTAATGTTAATCAGGGCCATTCTTTCGTAAGGAATTTTGGAAGTCAGATTGCGTTGCGCTAAAAATATTGTGTGTCAGTTTAAGCACAGTCGTGTATAAATTGTATTAAGGGGACGTATCAGTGTGATTGCTTTGGGCTATCCGAAACATACAGGAGGTGGCGTGGATTGGCCTCTCTATTCGCCAGACATGAACCCCTGTGACTTCTTTCTGTGGGGACACTTGAAAGACCAGGTGTACCGCCAGAATCCAGAAACAATTGAACAGCTGAAGCAGTATATCTCATCTGCATGTGAAGCCATTCCGCCAGACACGCTGTCAATTTCGGGTAATTTCATTTAGAGACTACGTCATATGATTGCTACGCATGGTGGATATGTGGAAAATATCGTACTACAGAGTTCCCAGACCGCAGCGCCATCTGTTGTGACAATTGTAACTACTGTAATTTCGAAAGTTTGTCTGCCTGAAAATGTACTGTTGTCCCAAGCAACAAACGGTGTATTTCTATCGCTGCTCGTTTAGTTTGTATTGCCGTTTCAAATATACCGGTCATTTTTGAAACACCCTGTAGATTCCAAAAACAGGTAGGTGAAGTGTGTTTACTTTGAGAAAACATTAAATTCACTACAAAAGAGGGATAAAAGTCAATGCTATCTATAAGGTGAACAGCGAAAATTTAAATTGGTATCAATTTTAGACTATTTTGTTACCATAATGGATTTTTTCCGAAGAAGCCTGTTTCAGTTGACTAAATAACACTATTTGGAAGCAATTTTCTCCAGTTTCTTGTAGACATATTTACAACTAGGCAATCTTGTCACATTAACTTGATAACATTCTTAGTATCATGAATCCACTATGTGCTTCGGCAGTGCCATAAATCGTTCGGCTGCACATCCGAAATAGTACGAAGAGGTAAGATAGATCAAGTTATCCTCCACATTCACAAAGACTCCCGGAGGAAGTATTCGCCGAAGGATTCGCTGTGTCGGCAAGATTTCTGTACCGCACCTTTTCTTTAAACCATTTATAAATTCAGCATCCTTCCAAGTCTCTCCCAAGAGGCTGCCCCATTCCGTTTTATTATCTTCAGTAAAACTTCCTTCATCTTTTGAACTGACGCCCGAAGAATTCCAACGTCAGCCGTAGCGTTCCGCAAAGTTTATCACCGACTCGGTGGGGCTCTAACCAAATGCCGAGAATCTCCTTCTACTTATCTCGAGCTCCTGAGGCAAGGTACTGTCATTCTAAATCAGGAAAACAGTGTTTACACTATTAATACTTGGGCGTGCTGATAAGTAATCCCTCTTAAATTTTAATGTGAAAACTCGTAAAATTTTTTAAATAAATCAAACATTCTAGATGTTTGTGTAAATGTGAGGACATGAAGAATAAAGATGCAGAGTATTAACAAAGTTTGTTTTATTTAAAAGTATTTAGGCGTACTCACATAAAGGATCCGGAGGCATTACTTTTTATCACGACCTCGGTTAACTAGGGGAAATTTGTTTTAGTTTTGTTGGGCGTGTAGGATCCCTTCATATTTTCAGTGTAATAAATATATTAATACAGTGAAAACCAACAAAGAAATTAGGTTGGAAGAGGCGGTATCTTGGTTTCTGATAAATTAGGTGATAACGAATTTAGTCTGAATGAGTGATTCCTACGTGTTAGTGAAGTGAAACAGTGGTGAGCTGTCAAGATAAGAGAGAGCGTGGTTGATATAAATTGGTTTCAAATTCGCCTCTGATCATAGAGCTTTACGTCTTAGTTCAAATGGCTTTGATCACTATGGGACTTAACATCTGAGGTCATCAGTCCCCTTGAACTTAGAACTCCTTAAACCTAACCAACCTAAGGACATCACACACATCCATGCCCGAGGCAGCGTTCGAACCTGCGACACTAGCGGTCGCGCGGTTCCAGACTGAAGCGCCTAGAACATCACGGCCACAGTGGCCTGCTATGGTTAACATTTCTTCGCAGAATTTCACCAATAAACGTTACTGAGAAGCACAATAACATAAAAAATTTGTACCAGTGGCGCATGCAGATGTAACTTTCAGTACAATGGTGTACGAACATAAGGACGAAAGTAACTTCCGCACAATGAGTCACTGCCAAGCACCACAGCTCGACGAAATTTGGACCGCACGTAAGAAGAATTCTAAAACTCATTACTGAAGATAATTGAGAGGAATATGCAATGAGACGAACCGAAATGACATTTTTATTTAAAAGCTATGAATGCGTTAAGTCACCACGATTTGTCATGGTTCCCTGGATATTACAAAAAGACGGAAAACGGTTCTTAATAAGGTCTTGAATATTACGGATGGTGGTACACACTCTGCAATGTACTCTCCTGAGGCCGTAACGTTAGTAAGGAGTTCTTGTCCAAGGATGTTCCACCCCTCCACCAGTGGGATTGACAGCTGGATGTTCGTTGGTTCATCTGGAGTTGCGCTTATGACAAATATTCTCTCGTTCCAACAGATTATCCAGACATGGACCACAAGAACACTCACATTCGACATTGCTGGACGTATCCTCATACGTTGAGAGATAACTACATATACACTACTGGCCATGAAAATTGCTACACCCAGAAGAAATGCAGATGATAAACGGACAAACATATTATACTAGAACTGACATGTGATTACATTTTCACGCAATCTGGGTGATTAAATCCTGAGAAATCAGTACCAAGAACCTCTGGCCGTAATAACGGCCTTTATACGCTTGGGCATTGAGTCAAAAAGAGCTTGGATGGGGTGGACAGGTACAGCTTCAACACGATACCACAATTCATCAAGAGTAGTGACTGGCGTATTGTGACGAGCCAGTTGCTCGGCCACCATTGACCAGACATTTTCAATTGGTGAGATATCTGGAGAATGGGCTGGCCAGCGTATCAGTCGAACGTTTTCTGTATCCAGAAAGGCCCGTACAGGAACTGCTACATGCGGTCGTGCATATATCCTGCTGAAATGTAGGGGTTCACAGGGATGGAATGAAGGGTAGAGCCACGGGTCGTAACACATCTGAAATGTAACGTCCACTGTTCAAAGTGCCGTCAATGCGAACAAGAGGTGACCGAGACGTGTAACCAATGGCACCCCACACCATCACGCCGGGTGATGCGCCAGTATGGCGATGACGAATACACGCTTTCAATGTGAGTCCACCACGATGTCGCCAAACACGGATGCGACCATCATGATGCTTTAAAGAGAACCTGAATTCATCCGAAAGACTGACGTTTTGCCATTCGTACACCCAGGTTCGTCGCTGAGTACACCATCGCAGGCGCTCCTGTCTTTGATGCAGCGTCAAGCCTAACCGCAGCCATGGTCTCCCAGCTGATAGTCCATGCTGCTGTAAACGTCGTCGAACTGTTCGTGCAGATGGTTGTTGTCTTACTAACGTCCCCATCTGTTGACTCAGAGACTGAGACGTGGCAGCACGATCCGTTACAGCCATGCGGATAAGATGACTGTCATCTCGACAGCTAGTCATACGAGGCCTTTGGGATCCAGCACCGCGTACCGTATTACCCTCCTGTATCCACCGATTCCATATTCTGCTAACAGTCATTGGATCTCGACCTACGTGAGCAGCAATGTCGCGATACGATAAACCGCAATCGCGATGGCTACAATCCGACCTTTATCAATGTTGGAAACGTGATGGTACGCGTTTCTCCTCCTTATACGAGGCATCACAACAACGTTTCACTGCAACACCAGTCAACTGCTGTTTGTGTACGAGAAATCGGTAGGAAACTTTCCTCCTGTCATCACGTTGTAGGTGTCGCCACCGGCACCAACGTTCTGTGAATGCTCTGAAAAGCTAATCATTTGCATATCACAGCACCTTCTTCCAGTCAGTTAAATTTCGCGGCTGTGTCACGTCATCTTCGTGGTGTAGCAATTTTAATGGCCAGTAGTGTAATACACCTAGCAACATCATCGAACACAATCGTTCTCGTAGCTTAGATGTTAGAGTTTGGGGTCATAATATTACATAGGCTATTGACCTCCACATCTTCGAACACGGTACACTCACAGGTCAGCTTTACAGTGATGCTGTACGTTATTCAGAAGTGCTTTTTTCAGAGGAGTGCTTTTTTTTCAGAGGTGCAACTTACCATAACTTCATTTTTATGGTTGAAAATGTCCGAAAGCATAGAACTACTCCGAAGAAGAGGCTCTTGTAACGAGAGGAAATTAAATGAATGTACTGCCCGGCCCGACACCCCCGACTTAAATCTCATCGGGAAAGTGAGTGATGCTTTGGGGAGACGTATTGCAACACGTCAACATTCAACAACGACCGTTCAGCAGACATCAACAGCGCTGGTGGAGGAATGTAACGCTCTACCGTAAGAACTCTATATAAACATTGCGGCCATCTGTGATGCACAGTGGAGAGCACTCACTACCACACGTGGTGATCGCACACCCTAATAAGGACCATGTCCGGTGTTTTTTAAAGTCCTGCAACGATCAAAATCACGGTGGCTCAATTGTGGTTACTGTCTATGAACAAAAGTGTCATATCTGTTCCTCTCTTTGCGTGTTTCTTTCAGTTGCTTTCCGTAGTATACTACAGCAGTATTTTCTATGTACAGTCCGGTGACCGGCATAAATATTCGTATTACGAATGCTATAGACGAAATTAAAAACAACATTGTTAAACTGAAACGAGCAACAAAATCTGTTCATACACGTGCAGCAATTTGCATTGAAGTCGGTGGAAACATTTTTGAACATTTATTATGAATGTATTGTGAAATTGTATGTACGCTGTACAACTTCCTCAACACTGCGCTTTGCTTTTTCCGGTTAAATATAAATTCACAAGTGCTGTGGTATTAATAAAAGTATTTCACCTGACACGTTCATGCAGTTTCAGTTAACGCTACTACCATCAATTTTCCAAAATTATACTCTCTACAACATCTGCTAAAAACTTTGTGCAGTTGTCTGGAATTAAAAAATAAACTGGGCCAAGTAACTAATAAATTAAAAATTTTACGCAATTACGTCTTTGCTTATGTGGATGTTCTGGAAAACTACTGCAGGTAAGCGTCTGGGACATGTTTTATTAGATTCACCAGATCAATAACAACCGAATAATTGGAAATCGGACTTTCTTTTAACCTCGTACAGTTAGCGAAGTTGCTAAATTTCAGTCCAAGTCTGATATTAGCCACAACTCCGTAACTAAACATTGCGGATCTGTGTTTATATGAACCTTTTTCTTTATTTTTACTTGTAGGATAACATATTCTTTGCTTATCATCGTGAATCACATAGCAGGACTGCTAAATTATATTGGAAGAAGAAAATCAAAAATGATAGTGCACGTAATGAGACACAATCAGTTCCTAAAGAATGAATTTGAAGAAAAAGTTTTGGGGAAAAAACCAAGACTCAGGCCAAGAACAACGTATTTTAACAACATCAAAGAAGATATGGCGATAAAACCGTAAGAAGAATTGAAGAGCATGGCAATGGAGAGAGGGACGTGGCATAGCCTTTAGTTTGTGATGATGATACATTGCGTCCCTCTTGGACGGCACCCATAAAACGAAAGATGACTATCTCCTGTCCATCACATAAACTTGTAAGAAGAAAACAACAGCAGCGATGTAACTGCTCTAAGATGGCGTCGTACCAGAAAAATATGACCGTGAAGCAATATAATCGTCTGCTGTCGTTTATGGGAAAGATGTATGTATTCGTAGAGGCTCTGACAGAAGCCAGGTGACTCCTAAAAGCTAGTTCTACACACTTAAAGACGCAGCCACTATCTGATAGTTGTCAGAGGTACTGCAGATCCTCTCTAAAAATTCGATTGCTTCTTCCTTGTTGACTTACTAAATCAGCGACTGTTTCAGTTTTCGCTTAGTAGTGCTACTAACCGAAATTAATTTCAATTCCAAGCATGTGTTTAGTGACTTTATCTTCCAATTTCACGAAAGAAGCTGCTTGGTCGAAGTCAGTCTGTTGTATTAGCATAGAGGATAAAGAACACTGAACTGATTCTTATATTTGTCTCGACTTTTAAATATGCAGCAGCCACCGGCCTCCATCTTCATATTATGTGATCTATGTTGCCCTCATTTGACACTGAATTTCAAAATTGAAGTTACTAGAGGCCATACAACACGATTAAGACAAATCTGTTCGATTTATTGGAAGAAATTTGATACGCTAAGCAAGCGCTTGACACACCCTTTTGCCTGTCGGCTGGAAATTCCGAAAGTTACACAGCTCTCTTTGATGCAAATGCGTTAATGGAGACTGTCGTGGAACGGAATAGCGTTATAGGAGACGGTGGCCCCAGCAAAAGTGTTGTATTGGTTCTCCCACAATGCAGTACAGGGGGATCCTCAAACTAACTAAAAGCAATATTGGAACAAATTAATCCCAATTTATCATAACGTTCCATGCTGTCGTATACATGAACGTTGAACTAGTGACAAAATGTTGTGGAGATCGATAAATCACAGGTAACTCGACAACAGTTGGAAGCAGTGAAAAATTTTAACCAACACCTGAGTGAACTGGTGAAGTCCACGTGGGATGGATGAATGGAATGACAGCTGACAAGATTAAATCGTTTTTGGTTATTTAATTACATGTTATTTTGGCTTTGGCTAATTCAATCTTCAATTAAATCAAGAAAAATTATGTAAATTTTTTTAAATATTGAAATTGGAATTTAATTACCGTCATCATGGTCCATGTTTTTTATCTAGGCTCCATTACCGGGATTGTCGGTTGGCGAACATAATTCTGGGACGTGATTTACGCCTAAAAGCTGTCGTAAATTTAATTAAGTTGTTGTCTAGCTATCTGAGAAAACAACTTTCTAGGCACCCAATATTAGAAGAGTGGGCAGGATACGGCATTTGATGACGAGGATTAAAAAGCAAACCCTGCGCCTAGCGGCTACGGAATTTAGTTTTGTGGTTTGCCAGCGCCTTAATTCTCCCTTGGCTTTTCTTTGCAGGGTTGTTTACGTGCTTTAACAGTCTCTTACAGTGTTTTGCTAATTAGTGTTTTCAGGTGGACGCTGCAGAAATTTTCTTTCCTTTAGTACTAATTTTCCTTGTTTGCCTTGTCTGTTTCTTGCATTTGTCTCTTCCAACTTGTGCACCCCACCTATTCTTCACCTTGTCGAAGCGCCACAGCTGCCAGCGTTTGATGCAATATAGCTAATGAAGATGTTTCAGTTACAGACTCAGCAAACGTCTATCCTGCCCAACAAGGTGCAGCAGCTACTGGCCAACGCTGCGCCTCCTACGGAACAAGCAACACCCACAGCAGCTATACCGCCTTTCCGCCAGTTTCATGAACAAGAAGAGGAATGGCTCGAATGACTGCAACAGTTTGAAGCCCACGTAATTGGTCACAACATACCAGGTACTGTGAAACTTCCCTATCTCTTGTGCACAGTAGGTAGTGCCACTCCGAGTGAACTTTCGTATGTTCAGGTTGGAGATTCACTAACTAACTACAGAGTCCACCAGAAAAATGTAAACACTCATTGTCAGCCTCTATCGAGATATCGATATTGTCGTACAATTTCAGTTACGGCTCTACTGCAGTATGGTCTTTGGCTCAACAGACGTTAGTACTTTCTCCTCGGTGTTGAGCAAACAAGATGACTGGAGCATGCTTGACATTCGAGCAACGAAAATGTATTGTGAAGTGGTTTTTCAAGTTTGATAATGCCACTTAAGTGCAACATCAGGGGGGCCGGGAGTTTGAAACAGAACTGCCAACTCGCTTTGCAGTTAAATGGATCACTCAGAAGTTTGAATTGCATTTGAATTGAATATGTGATATTCACAAAGAAAGATCAGGAAGACAGCGTACAGCTACAAGTCCTGCTTTGTCAGCCCTAGTGTTGGAAACGTTTGTCAATTCTCCACAGCAGTCTGCTATATAATGTGCACATGAAGTAGGCATTAGCAGTACAAGGGTATGAAGAGCTCTGAGAGCTGCAAAGTGGAAAGTTTACGTTCCACATTGCTGCACACGATTAATTGTGACGATCCTGCGATTTTGTGAATGGTTTTAGCAAATGGTAACTGATGAACAGTTTGTGACGAAGGTAGCGTGGAGTGACGAGGCACAACTTAAACTTAATGAACTGTGAATCGGCATAACAGTGTGCACTGGGTACCAGAAAATCCGTGTGTTTAGGTGGATAAAGCAGTCAATCTACCAGGGGAAGGTGTGTGTGGTGTGGACAATCATCTAGAGGCTTAGTAGGAGCCTTTCTCTTTGATGCTACTGTCACTGGAGAAGTATACCTGGAAATTTTATGCACATCGATTTTGCCACGTATATGTGCGCTCTATGGAGCTGATGGAGAGATATTCTACGAACAGGACAGGGCACCACCACATTACCACCTAGCCTTAACAGTCTTCCTGGATGACAATATTCCGGAGCATTGGATTGGACGCAGAGGATCCCTCCACAGTTGCCATATCTAACAGCTATGGAGTTTTACTTGTGGAGAACTGTCAAAGATAACGTCAATCAACGTAAATCATGCATGCTGGAGGAACTTCATCAGGAGATTACAGCGACATGTGCAGCGATCTCTACTGTAACACTGACTGACGTAGTTGCGGCGACCTCTCGTCGCTCTTTTATGTGAACAGCCGCCAATGATGAATATTTTGAACCTTTAAGGGGACCATGTGCTAAACGGATGGTTGTACAACATGTGGATATTATTAAATGTAAAATAAACACATAAGTAACACTTATCTTTCCTTCTTTTTCTGGAGGACTCTGTATTATGACCAACTTGTGAACGTGATAGCAGCTAGGTATCAGTTCTTTAATTGTAAGAAATGGTCAAAACAAACTTTTCGTTAGTTGGTAACAGAGTTTCAGGACATTATGAGGAATGTTGTTGTTGTGGTCTTCAGTCCAGAGACTGGTTTGATGCAGCTCTCCATGCTACTCTATCCTGTGCAAGCTTCTTCATCTCCCAGTACCTACTGTTGTTCATCTCGTAGTACCTATTGCAGCCTACATCCTTCTGAATCTCTTAGTGTATTCACCTCTTGGTCTCCCTCTACGATTTTTACCCTCCACGCTGCCCTCCAATACTAAATTGGTGATCCCTCTATGTCTCATAACATGTCCTACCAACCGATCCCTTCTTCCAGTCAAGTTGTGCCACAAGCTCCTCTTCTCCCCAGTTCTATTCAATACCTCCTCATTAGTTATGTGATCTACCCATCTAATCTTCAGCATCTTTCTGTTGCACCACATATCAAAAGCTTCTATTCTCTTTTTGTCTCACTATTTATCGTCCACGTTTCACTTTCATACATGGCTACACTCCATACAAATACTTTCAGAAAGACTTCCTGAAATTCAAATCAATACTCGATTTTAAAAAATTTCTTTACTTAGACTAACATTAGTTATTTTGCTTCCCAAATAGCCAAACTCATTTACCACTTTAAGCGTCTTATTTCCTAATCTAACTCGCTCAGCATGACCAATTTAATTCGACTTCATTGCATTCCCCTCGTTTTGCTTTTGTTGACGTTCGTCCTATTTCCTCCTTTCAAGACACTATCCATTCCGTTCAGCTGCTCTTCCAGGTCCTGAGGAAATGCCAATTAAAATGTGCTTGTGGTGCTTTGTATTCGGATGTTATGCTGCATGATGTGATAGTATACAATGGCCCTGATGTTAAACTCAGAGAACAGATTTTGAAACAGTCCGATCTATTATTTCAGCAGGTAGTGGAAATACAAGATCAGTACGCTTCAGGTGCCCTGTCAGCTGATAAATTTGAGCAGCCAACAACTGGTCAGCCCATTTGGCAGTGGCAGTTTGCGCTCACCAACCCGGATAAACAACGCTCGACGCAACATATGCAGTTCAGTAAACAGGTCGCTACGCAGGCAAGCAGAATTAATTGTTGCCATCGGTGTTATTCACGGCACAGGTAATAAGACGGCCTCTCCCGACAAGCTCAGTGTCACATTTGTGGCAAGAAATGACATGTAATATCCGTAGGTTTACAACGGAACGAACATAAGAATTCGGCCTACCCACTAAAACCTAGTCACAAGGCTCATCTCATTTTTGCAGTATATTCAAAGTCTGCAACAGGCACTCATCAAACTGGCACATGAGCAGTCTCTTCAGTGATACACCAGCCCAACAAACTTTTGGTTCAATTGTTTCTTTGTGGCAAATGTGTGACATTTCAATTCGACACGTGTGCCTGTGTCACATTGCTAAATCGTCACATATATGAACTGTTAGGCTCCACACGGCTGTCTAGAACTAGCACGCAACTGACAGTTTATAACAGGCAAGACATTCTCATTCTTGGAAAATGTACTTTGCCTGCTATGCATCGCTCACTTACCTGAATAAAGAATTTTATGGTGCCACAATCACATGATTGTGAGAACATATTTGGTCTTGATTCAATTGATTTGTTTGGCTTTAACATTCAGGATAATGTGATGTCAGTGTCTGCATTCCATGCAAAAGACAAAGCAGCTAGTTTGCTAAAAGAATTCCTGGGGAGGAACGTTCCGGGTTAACGTCAAGCGCCAGCACGTCGGCCTGGAGAGTTACAGCAGAAAGGGCTGTGAGGCAATGTCAGCCAATAGTACTCTGACTAGCACGACACCACGACAGGAGCGGCCGCCGCACGAAGGGAATATATGCGCCGCTCCGTTTAGACGCTACCGTACCCGTACTAGAAGACGAGCCGTCATCTAAACGCTTTATCCGTGACATGAATTGTTGCGTTTTGTTTGCATTGAAATTGTATATGGCAAAGGACATTGATTATTCGCATGCCACCAATTGCTTGCTACACCTCTTTGTGAAAACACTGAGTTAAGTGTTGTCAATTTAAATTACTACAATAAACTCCGTTAGTAAGAGTTGCTCTAATTTGTGTCTAGCTATCCGAGAAAACAGCTTCCTAGGCACCCAATATTAGACAAGTCGGCAGGATACCACAATCCCGCTCGCCTAAGCGTTGTTCTAACTATTACTGTGCATACTAGAATGTCGTGAACTGTGAGCGAAGAAATCGGCTGCCCACAGCGACACCTCATCCGCTCTATGTTGTAACGTCCTTCAGTTTAGCCTGTCTTCTTCCCAAATTGTAGGCTCGGCTTTGCCCAAGAACGAAGCGTGCTAGCCCACGTCCTATACTTATATGTCCTCAACAGTGTCTTAAACTCCATTATGTCCTGAACTGAACTCTCTGCTAAATCAGTGTATTTCTCCTCTGGCAATCAAAGAGCTCCGCTACTGTCTGTCCAATGAAATTATTCTTAACAATTTTTCCACGTGGGTTGTTTTACTATGCCTACCGTTTTAAACAGTTAGGCGCCAGTCTCCGATTCTGCAGTTAAGCCTTTACTACAGCCAATAAGCAGCTCTCCCACTACTGAAATTCTCAGAGGCGGCCTTCTGCATCCTATTTTCTTTCTCGTTTCAGATCACGCAATGATATTTATTCCCACTATTTTGTAGATTTTGGACTGTTCACCCCACATGGAGCAGCGCCAAATGTTGCCACACAACCCTTACAAAAAGAAAGAATTTCTAATTGAATAATTGAAACAAAGATGCATCGATTCGCCCAACAGACATTAATACCTACAAAGGGGGGAGGGGGGGGGGGCAACTACTGTGCTTTCTAGGAAGTGGGCTGTTGGAGAAAAATACATTATTTTGAACAGTGCTTTCCCACGAAGCCTTGGACCCAGGTTGTTAATAAGGCACTATGCAAGTTGGTGGAGGCTCCTTAACGGTGTTGGCTGTGAAAATGGAGGGGACTGTGTCAAACTAAACAGACCATTGACTGGAAACGTGAAGAAAATTTGCGGCTTGTAAAACGCCAATATTTTGCACACGACTAGACTCTCTGAGTCTGGATCTGTGGTCTAGGGGTAGCGTCTTTGATTCATAATCAAAACGTCTTCGGTCCCGGGTTCGATCCCCGCCAGTATTGGCGGTCGAAGACTTCCGGCATAAGAAGTCCACCTCATTTCTGCCAACGGCCTCGTAAAAGAGGGTGGAGGAGCGGATAGAGGTTCAGGGCACTATCTTGTCCTAGGGGTGGGGAATTGCCCCTAAAGGCGGAAGAATCAGCAATGATCAACGACATGAGGACGCAGAAGTCAATGGAAACCACTGCATTAAAGACACGTAACGTGTATCCACAGGACATGTGGCCTGTAGTTGAAGAAGTGTCATGATGGTTTCTCCATTGGGAAAAGATTCCGGAATAGTCCCCCATTCGGATCTCCGGGAGGGGATTGCCAAGCGGGAGGTTACCATGAGAAAAACATTGAATAATGACGAAAGGATAACGTTCTACGAGTCGGGGCGTGGAATGTCAGAAGCTTGAACGTGGTAGGGAAACTAGAAAATCTGAAAAGGAAAATGCAAAAGCTCAATCTAGATATAGTAGGGGTCAGTGAAGTGAAGTGGAAAGAAGACAAGGATTTCTGGTCAAATGAGTATCGGGTAATATCAACAGCAGCAGAAAATTGTATAACAGGTGTAGGATTCGTTATGAATAGGAAGGTAGGGCAGAGGGTGTGCTACTGTGAACAGTTCAGTGACCGGGTTGTTCTAATCAGAATCGACAGCAGACCAACACCGATAACGATAGTTCAGGTATACATGCCGACGTCGCAAGCTGAAGATGAAAAGATAGAGAAAGTGTATGAGGATATTGAAAGGGTAATGCAGTATGTAAAGGGGGACGAAAATCTAATAGTCATGGGCGACTGGAATGTAGCTGTAGGGGAAGGAGTAGAAGAAAAGGTCTTGGGACAAGGAATGAAAGAAGAGAACGACTAATTGAGTTCTGTAACAAGTTTAGTTAGTAATAGCGAATACCTTGTTCAAGAATCACAAGAGGAGGAGGTATACTTAGAAAAGGACGGGAGATACGGGAAGATTTCAACTAGATTACATCATGGTCAGACAGAAATTCCGAAATCAGATACTGGATTGTAAGGCGTACCCAGGAGCAGATATAGACTCGGATCACAATATAGTAGTGATGAAGAGTAGGCTGAAGTTCAAGACATTGGTCTGGAAGAATCAATAACCAAAGGAAGTGGGATACGGAAGTACTAAGGAATGACGAGATACGTTGGAAGTTCTCTAACGCTATAGATAGAGCAATAAGGAATAGCCCAGTAGGCATTACAGTTGAAGAGGAATCGACATCTCTAAAAAGAGTCATCACAGAAGTTGGGAAGGAAAACATAGGTACAAAGAAGGTAGCTGCGAAGAAACCATGGGTAACAGAAGAAATACTTCAGTTGATTGATGAAAGGAGGAAGTACAGACGTGTTCCGGGAAAATCAGGAATACAGAAATACAAGTCGCTGAGGAATGAAATAAATAGGAAGTGCAGGGAAGCTAAGACGAAATGGCTGCAGGAAAAATGTGAAGACCTCGAAAAAGATATGATTGTCGGAAGGAGAGAGCATACAGGAAAGTCAAAATAACCTTTGGCAACATTAAAAGCAACGGTTGTAACATTAAGAGTGCAACGGGGATTCCACTGTTAAATGCAGAGGAGAGAGCAGATAGGTGGAAAGAATACATTGAAAGCCTGTATGAGGGTGAAGATTTGTCTGATGTGATAGAAGAAGAAACAGGAGTCGATTTAGAAGAGATAGGAGATCCAGTATTAGAATCGGAATTTAAAAGAGCTTTGGAGGTCTTACGGTCAAATAAGCCAGAAGGGATAGATAACGTTCCATCAGAATTTCTAAAATCATTAGGGGAAGTGGCAACAAAACTACTATTCACGTTGGTGTGTTGAATATATGAGTCTGGAGACATACCATCTGACATTCGGAAAAGCATCATCCACACAATTCCGAAGACGGCAAGAGCTGACAAGTGCGAGAATTATCGAACAATCAGCTTAACAGCTCATGCATCGAAGCTTCTTACAAAAATAATATACAGAAGAATGGAAAAGAAAATTGAGGATGCGCTAGGTGACGAACAGTTTGGCTTTAGGAAAAGTAAAGGCACGAGAGAGGCAATTCTGACGTTACGGGTAATAATGGAAGCTAGGCTAAAGAAAAATCAAGACACGTTCATAGGATTTGTCGACCTGGAAAAAGCGTTCGACAATATAAAATGGTGCAAGCTGTTCGAGATACTGAAAAAGTAGGGGTAAGCTATAGGGAGAGACGGATCATATACAATATGTACAACAACCAAGAGGGAATAATAAGAGTGGACGATCAAGAACGAAAGGCTCGTATTAAGAAGGGTGTAAAACAAGGCTGTAGCCTTTCGCCCCTACACTTCAATCTGTACATCGAGGAAGCAATGATGGAAACAAAAGAAAGGTTCTGGAGTGGAATTAAAATGCAAAGTGAAAGGATATCAATGATACGATTCGCTGATGACATTGCTATCCTGAGTGAAAGTGAAGAAGAATTAAATGATCTGCTCAACGGAATGAACAGTCTAATGAGTACACAGTATGGTTTGACAGTTAATCGGAGCAAGATGAAGGTAAACAGAAGTAGTAGAAATGAGAACAGCGAGAAACTTAACAACAGGATTGATGGTCACAAAGTCAATGAAGTTAAGGAATTCTGCTACCTAGGCAGTAAAATAACCAATAACGGACAGAGCAAGGAGGACATCAAAAGCAGACTCGCTATGGCAAAAAAGGCATTTCTGGCCAAGAGAAGTCTACTAATATCCATTACCGGCCTTAATTTGAGGAAGAAATTTCTGAGGATGTACGTCTGGAGTAAAGCAGTGTATGGTAGTGAAACATGGACTCTGGGAAAACCGCAAGAGAATCGAAGCATTTGAGATGTGGTGCTATAGACGAACGTTGAAAATTAGGTGGACTGATAAGATAAGGAATGAGGAGATTCTACGCAGAATCGGAGAGGAAAGGAATATGTGGAAAACACTGATAAGGAGAAGGGACAGGAGGATAGGACATCTGATAAGACATGAGTGAATGACTTCCATGGTACTAGAGGGAGCTGTAGAGGGCAAAAATGTAGAGGAAGACAGAGATTGGAATACGTCAAGCAAATAATTGAGGACGTAGGTTGCAAGTGCTACTCTGAGAAGAAGAGGTTAGCACAGGAAAGGAATTCGTGACGGGCCACATCATACCAGTCAGTAGACTGATGACCAAAGAAAGAGAGTCTCGTCATGGCTCTTTACTACACATGACAAGAGTCAGCGTGGCGGACCTCCTGTTGTCCGGCGTAGTGCAGCAACTCAACGTGGCATAGACTCAACAAGACGCTGGAAGTCACTTGCAGAACTACTGAGCCATCATGCTGTCCCTATAGTCGCCCATAACATTTTGTTCACGAACTGGGCTCTTGATTATATCCCACACGTTTTCGATAGGATTCATGTAGAGAAATCTGGGTGGCCAAATCATTCGCTCAAATTCTCGGTAATGTTCGTCTAGCCAGACGCGAACAATTGTGGCCCAGTGACATGGCGCATTCTCATCCATAAAAATTCCATCGTTGCATGGTAACATGAAATCCGTTAATGGCGGCAAATGTTCTTCAAGGTTAAAATGGCTCTGAGCACTATGGGACTTAACATCTGAGGTCATGAGTCCCCTAGAACATAGAACCTAAGGACATCACACACATCCATGCCGGAGGCAGGATTCGAACCTGCGACCGTAGCTGCACTTCGAGAATTCCGTCGACTCAAAGGATTACGGAACTGTCTTTCTTCACCTACTGTGTGGAGCATAATGAAGAAGTTCGAATGACATGGAGAACTAGGCGTCGCTCTGGGTAGAGGCCGATGGCTGACTGCACCACAAAGAGTTCGTGAAATCGGTGTTGTTATGGCAGACGACACTGTGCGCGATTCTTGATAGTCTGGCAGTGCACATGCTATGCCACGACAGTTGAACATACCTTGGTCCATTGTGCAGACGGTGCTTCGAACCATTCTCAAATGGTATCCGTACAAGTTCGTTATCGTACAGCAGCATGCACCACAGGAGACATAACGATGTTTGACTTCGCTCTCCACTTTCTCGCCGGGGTTGAAGTTGATGATGGCTGGGGTTAGGCGATCCAATGCATCAATGCATTTCTTCCCAGCTCATCACAACTCATTTTCTTATATAGCATACCCTCATTTCAAACTAACTTCAATCGACTAATCTCATATATATAAAGTCGAGAACATGGCAATGCAGCAGCACAAAACTTTTAACACAAACAATAATGACAAAAAACACAGGAGTATATCTAAACTAGTAAAGGAAATTGTAACATCCACGAGATAAATTTTAGCTACAGTGCGACGTAGGAAATTATGCCTCTATTATTTATAAACATTATCAATTTGACATATGAAAAAATAGTGAAAACGATGATATATATCAATTATTTATATAATATTCTATGATGTAATGGGACATATCGATGTGTATCGTACAAAGACAATGATAATTCTAAATTCCTTTTATGATCTGCGATTGTCTTCGTTTGGTTTAACCTTTTGTTGGTTGGCTTTTGTAGGTTGCGGACGCATATCAAACTGAGGTCTGTTAAGAAATTGTAATTATTTGTTAATTATTACTTGAAAATAGAGTTCACTATTATTATAAATATGAGTGAATAATTATTTGTTACATTGATTCCGCTCTCAGTAAGCATTATCTGCGTTAATTGTTTCTTTCCACTGCAAGGAGCGCAGCCATTGATGATAGCGATTTGTATCGCGTTTTTGTCTGTGTTTTCCTTAGAAAAAAATCAAATGTTTGCTTGATGAAGTCTAAATAGTGCAAAATACGAAAGTAAAGTTTATAGAGTTTCACAAGCACTTCAAATAGTTACTTATTTGGTCTAACAATAGAAAGTCTCTATCAATTATCTGCCGTCATCTTAACAATTATCTTAGCGGCAAATTCAAATTACGCAACTCTGCAGACATAAATGCCGAACGTAATACAAATGTGTAAAAATAAAGGTGCACTGGTGGTCCCGAACTAAATTTTAAGGAAAATAATTCGAATCAGATTGGTTCTTTAAGAACAGTGCTCATAGCACGATCGTTATAACAAACTTTTCTGGCTGACATATGAAACCGAAATTAATTACGCACGAGTTGCGAAGAATATTGTTTCAGATAACATACGTCAGTGTTGTGCGCGGCTGATATTCGATGGTTTTAATGATCATTTTGCTGAAGATAACTATTTCTATCATAATAAAAAATTGTATAGAATCTGTTGTATGAGCTGAGATTTAGTGACACTTTCACAACTAACAGACAACACTTTAACGCAACGATAACTTGGAGTTCTTTAGCAACTTGACCAAATCTTTAGCCGGGAGAAAGATTATTTAGTAATTACTCAATGTAGTAAAATAAGATTATCTTTTTCATTTACAAATTAGGTAAATACCAAACCACTGAATAACATAGTGAACGCCACAAAATGCAACATTACAACTAATAAAAGGCAATATGAAGTAAACAAAGAAAAGTATATCAGTGGCTTATCAGAGTAATACAAAGTAAAATGCAGTAGGACAGTGCCTGACAAGTAGCAGCAGCAAATTCAATAACTTAGACCTAAACATGAGAAAGCACAAACAGAAAAATGTTACAGTATGGACAGCAATGCAGATAAGTGAAATGTCTATTCCCATCTTAATGTCTATGTCAGATCTTATCACTTAAGTTGTGCACCACAACAACTTATTCTAAAAAAATTAGCAACTGCTTGAAAAGAAAATTATGTATTGAATTTCTGTTATTAGTCCATTCTCCTTGTTTTGCTTCATTCCTTTCCTAGTGCTTCTTTTTTAAGAATGTGGATCATAAAATTTTAATTAATAGATCTGTTGACAGCAAGTGTTTACATTAGCATACACAATGAATTTTATTTTATAAAACTAATGATGCAGCGCAGTTTTAAACTAGATGTCAAACAATATAAGCAAATATGCACAAAGCAAAGCATAAAAACCTCGTACACTTGCCAAATGGCATTTCATAAGTTAGTAAAAAGTCTCTCATTCGTTGTAGAAAGGCACTTGTCATAATCAGGTGTGTTGACGTAAGAATATTTTTCATCACATCATAAGCATTTCTATAAGTAGCACAATGCTGGAGCTCCAAAGTGTATGTTCCCAAGTAATAGTTTGTTGTGTTTGTGCTGCGTTCTGCAAAGAAATAACAATAGCGAGGTCAGTGGCCTCTCTTTTCTAAAGCTATGCGAGCGCTTATGGAAATGTGGCGAGCTTCAGAGCGGCACAAGTAAAGTTGAAAGTTCACACAACAATGGGTATATTTCAAAGCGGCCAGCGCGCAGCTGGGCGCAGCGTTATGTCGAAGTCAAGTACACACACATATTTACGTCAGCCGTTTGAGCTTTAAGGACAGTTTTAAACAACAAAAAATTTTTAGGTTCAAAATTTAGAGGAGAAGTGTTTAGAAACGAAATACTTTCAATAATAGGGTCCGAAATATCCGTCAGCACTCTGGTGTTAACATTCAGAAACGAAATATCATCAACACTACGGTCCAAAATTTCCGTCAGCATTCTGGTGTTTACATTCATATATATACTAACTTTTCATAACACTTAAAGTACGATTCTTGGTTTCCACATTCTTTTCCACAAACCAGAGCCACTAACCCATACTCATTATTCCTATACATATACGTCTATACTGCTTCAACACTTCGTCATAATAAACACAAAGCATAATCATATTCCTCATATAACATCGCCTTATTTATCATACACATATCTCAACATCATAATACACAACGTCGTCGTAGTATTATTATCATAACACATCAGTCAAATCTCAAAACCGTAGTAGCATCCTCCAATAATCTCAAAACATTAAAAAAAATGCTGTCTTTCATGTTTCAGTAGTCTCATCTACCTCAAATGCACTTAGAAATCATGATCCCAAGCGAAATACATCACTCAAAGCTCTCACAGTAAAACAATGGTTCTGAAAATATATATGAACAGTTCACAAAATGCAGACTAAGAAGAAGTGCACTATAATCGAACTTTGTAATTACTTAAGCATGGGTCACTGACATAGTAAATGTTCCTTTCTCTCATTAAAATGACCAGATAGCTGTGTAATTCTGTGTTAGGGATATTGGGTACCGATGTGTAAAATTGTGTAAGTAAATACCATATTAGCTTCAGGGATAATACAGTTATCCCCTTAGATGTTGCAGAATAAAACTGCGGAATGAAATGTATCATCAAAAACTTTCGCTGTATCGTTGTAGTTCAAAACTATTTGTAATAATGTTTAAATAAAAAAAAAAGTAATCACCCCAATGCGTGTCATGTTGGGCTAAACTGTACTTCTCTTTGTACGAAAATTTCTGTCATTGCTTAAAGACAAATAAGTGCCATGCGTCGTAATTATCGTCGTTCATAAGCAAAGTTCTCCAGGGGTGAATGTACTTGCCTTGTCATATACAAAAGTAAAGTACTATGCGTACAGATGTAGTTATTGCGCTCATTGCCGTGACCTTGAAAGTACTGTACTGTAATGTATTATTGGATTACGAAAATAACTGTCTCACTGTAGCCATGCCACAAAAGTCATTACCTAAACATATTTTTCCAAAAGAACGCAGAAAACTGTGCAGACATAAAACAGATACAGCGTAAAAGCAATAATGAAAATTGTATAACTCGTTAGTGATGTTGCAGTATAATCGAGCGGCTGTTAAACAAACCAAATTCTGTGTCATGTGAGACCTCTCAGAAAGTACTCTAAATAAAAATGTGTTTTTAAATAAACCAAAATGTTGCAGTGAAACCTCATTAGTGGCATATGTTCCAAGAATGTGGACTTCATAGTCGTGACGTAATTGTGAAGCTAACAAGCAAAACGTATATACACTGAAACTGTGTCGTCTGTACCGTATGCAAGTCAACTCGTAAAATTAAGGTCTTAATAAGTTTCATAGGTTCTTGATTAGATTATTAACTTCAAAACATCGCTGCATGTTAACAGTTTCTAAATGAGACAAAGCGTGTTAGTAACTAGAGGTGAAGAATTTGATAGCAAAGATTAAATCAGACAGCAAATCATTTCTCAATACACGGTTTTACAAGAGAAATGTGGTGTAACTTTTTGTTAATTTTTTTGTACTTTAATGTCGATTATGAGGAAAACAGTAAGAAAATTGATTAAACCAAGCCTGTGGATGTATATCATGACTAGAACTGTTGAATGTTCTGAATTTACGCGCAGTGATGAAGACCTTATAGTGAAAGTCATGATAGTGCCGAGTCGCAAATCGGTCATCCTTACGTAGTGTCAGGGATTCTATCTCAGTGTTCGGTGCACACTGCCGACTGCTTCCAAGATCTACGAAATACCATGTATTATTACTCTGTAACCTTTCCGTATTTCTAAATATCTCTTGTCGTGACGGAGAGTGAGAATCCTCTGAGACATGTAATTCCGGTATCACATGTGCCAACTGATCTTATACTTCCCTCATTTCTCTTTTGTGTTGCGTATTAATTTGATTCTGACTTTGTTTCATTTTCCTAGTTTCCTTGTACTTCTCTGTGTCAGTAACGGTTACCGGTCTTGTAACATTCAAATCACCATCTCCCTTCGTAGATAAATTTGTTAATTGGTCCGAAAGTTCGGCTACTTGTTCCGATAATGTGCTGATTTCATTCAAATCACCATCTCCCTTTGTAGATAAATTTGTTAATTGGTCCGAAAGTTCGGCTAGTTGTTCCGATAATGTACTGATTTCATCCGTGTGTTTTCCTAAACCAAATTTTAGGCTATCTATTGTGTCCTTTAAGTTGTCATGGTTTTCTGCAAGCTGCGTAACCATATCGGTAGATGCAAATGAGTAAGCTCTAGGCTGCAAGGTGTGATGATATTCATGTACAGTAATCTGCAGTTTTTTGCCACGTTCATGAGTCTGTAACGTGTCTTCGTGTCGCGAAAAGATACGCTGAAAATGTTCAAAAACTTTTGTTTTTACATCTTTCGAAACTTTCTGATATTTCGATTCGATTTCGGGTGTCACTGTGGTTAAATCTTAACGTGTGTATTCAGTCGTGTCTAGCTCTTGAAGTTGTCGCAGTAATTGTTTCTGATTTCCTTCCATTTGTTGAGGTATTTGCTTCTGAATTTGATCACGTTTTTTAATTAAATACAGTAACAATGCATGAGTGACTGAATGATGTTCCATTGCGCTTTTCGGCAGTGCATTCACACCTGCAATACTTATACAGTGAAAAACAGAAAATGTGTCTTGAGTAAATTGAGAAACGGGTAATGACCCAAAACCTAAATCTATGGAATTTGCAAGATTTCGTTCTCTTATTTCGCATTCTTGAGGCCAACAGTTACCGCCCGATCGATCGATAGTACTTCTCTGTTCACTGATTGTTCCAATTCCTACACCGTTATTTGCTGCTTGATTCATGTCCTTATGCACAATTATCAAAATACTATCTTAAATACACTCCTGGAAATTGAAATAAGAACACAGTGAATTCATTGTCCCAGGAAGGGGAAACTTTATTGACACATTCCTGGGGTCAGATACATCACATGATCACACTGACAGAACCACAGCCACATAGAAACAGGCAACAGAGCATGCACAATGTCGGCACTAGTACAGTGTATATCCACCTTTCGCAGCAATGCAGGCTGCTATTCACTCATGGAGACGATCGTAGAGATGCAGGATGTAGTCCTGCGGAACGGCTTGCCATGCCATTTCCACCTGGCGCCTCAGTTGGACCAGCGTTCGATCTGGACGTGCAGACCGTGTGAGACGACGCTTCATCCAGTCCCAAACATGCTCAGTGGGGGACAGATCCGGAGATCTTGCTGGCCAGGGTAGTTGATTTACACTTTCTAGAGCACGTTGGGTGGCACAGGATACATGCGGACGTGCATTGTCCTGTTGGAACAACAAGTTCCCTTGCCGGTCTAGGAATGGTAGAACGATGGGTTCGATGACGGTTTGGATGTACCGTGCACTATTCAGTGTCCCTCGACGATCACCAGAGGTGTACGGCCAGTGTAGGAGATCGCTCCCCACACCATGATGCCGGGTGTTGGTCCTGTGTGCCTCGGTCGTGTGCAGTCCTGATTGTGGCCTCACCTGCACGGCGCCAAACACGCATACGACCATAATTGGCACCAAGGCAGAAGCGACCCTCATCGCTGAAGACGACACGTCTCCATTCGTCCCTCCATTCACGCCTGTCGCGACACCACTGGAGGCGGGCTGCAAGATGTTGGGGCGTGAGCGGAAGACGGCCTAAGGGTGTGCGGGACCGTAGCCCAGCTTCATGGAGACAGTTGCGAATGGTCCTCGCCGATACCCCAGGAGCAACAGTGTCCCTAATTTGCTGGGAAGTGGCGGTGCGGTCCCCTACGGCACTGCGTAGGATCCTACGGTCTTTGCGTGCATCCGTGTGTCGCTGCGGTCCGGTCCCAGGTCGACGGGCACGTGTACCTTCCGCCGACCACTGGCGACAACATCGATGTACTGTGGAGACCTCACGCCCCACGTGTTGAGCAATTCGGCGGTACGTCCACCCGGCCTCCCGCATGCCCACTATACGCCCTCGCTCAAAGTCCGTCAACTGCACATACGGTTCACGTCCACGCTGTCGCGGCATGCTACCAGTGTTAAAGACTGCGATGGAGCTCCGTATGCCACGGAAAACTGGCTGACACTGACGGCGGCGGTGCACAAATGCTGCGCAGCTAGCGCCATTCGACGGCCATCACCGCGGTTCCTGGTGTGTCCGCTGTGCCGTGCGTGTGATCATTGCTTGTACAGCCCTCTCGCAGTGTCCGGAGCAAGTATAGTGGGTCTGACACACCGGTGTCAAAGTGTTCTTTTTTCCATTTCCAGGAGTGTATTTGTCAATAGGTTACAAGGTAATGGCAACACGCTACTCTCGTCTTCACTGTAATTTCTCAATTTGCTAAAGATACGCTTGTCACACGGCATGATTATCACACTATATTGCACAATAACGCACAATTAACATAATTTGGAAAACAAAAATTGGAGGACACACTAAATTAATGCAAAAAAAATACAATTTGTTGCAAACGCGACTGCGAGATACTGAATGGAAATCCACGTGCAGGCCGCACCTGCTTTACTCACTACAATATATTACAACAATAAAAACTACAATTACAAAGGAAATTCTCTATATAAAATTAAGCACTGGCATTATACAATCACTAATTTCTAATCCGGCACTAATTATTCAAACTACAAGAAAACAAAGAGATTCCAGTAAGGTATCCTCGGCTACAGGTCGACAGGTGCCACATTTTAATTTAGTTTTTTCTTACTTCAATTAAAATAACTGAGAAGGTGAAACTTCTTTATTTAATTTCTGAAACTGCTGAGTGAAACTGAATGCAAGTGAACCTGCTTAAACTGCTGAGTGAAACATTTCATATCTGACCTACAGAATTATTCCTGACAAATATAACTCAAACGCATTCTGACTGCTCAAATAATTAACACAAAAGAATGGCTTCGAATTAGACGAAATTCTAACAATAACCTACAGATCTGATAAGACACTTACCCCAGAAGTACAACGATACAGCAAGCACCAATACAGCCATCGTAATAAAATATTATAACTACTGCAGTCTCTAATTACTAATGGGCATGTGGTTAGCGAAGAAAAGATTTTGTTGCGGAGCAAACAGTGTCTTTAGCAAATTTTACCTTAATACTGTGACATCGAGTTCAAAATATTATACAATCGTCCATGACATCTAGTTCCTAAATTTATATAATCATCAACAAAATTGCCAAGTCGTATCTTAGGAGTCCCTGGTTTGTCAGTTAGATGTGGAACTCCGTCACCCCCAAAGGTCCGAGGAGTGTAATTAGCAGTCTTCGAAAGGGAGGTAAGAAGGAAATGACAAGTACTTTGGACAGGTCAGGAAAATGCTGGTGAATCCTATGGATGCCTTGAGCAGATGGGGGGAATATTTTGAAGAGTTGCTCAATGTAGGTGAAAATACGATCAGCAGTGTTTCAGATTTCGAGGTAGAATGGGATAGGAATGATGATGGAAATAAGATCACATTTGAGGAAGTGGAGAAACTGGTCAATAGATTGCAGTGTAATAAAGCAGCTGGGGTGGATGAAATTAAGTCGGAACTCCTCAAATACAGTGGAACGTCAGGTCTTAAATGGCTACACAGGATAATTGAAATGGCCTGGGAATCGGGACAGGTTCCATCAGACTGGACAAAAGCAGTAATCGTACCAATCTCTAAACATGGAAAGAGAAAAGATTGTAACAACTACAGAGATATCTCTTTAATCAGCTTTTTGGGTAAAATCTTCTCAGGTATTGTTGAAAGGAAAGTGCGAGTATTAGTTGAGGACCAATTGGATGAAAATCACTGTGGGTTTAGGCCTCTTAGAGGTTGTCAGGACCAGATCTTTAGCTTACGGCAAATAATGGAGAAGTGTTATGAGTGGAACAGGGAATTGTATCTATGCTTTATAGATCTAGAAAAGGCATATGACCGGGTTTCTAGGAGGAAGTAATTGTCTGTTCTACGAGATTTTGGAATTGGAGGCAAACTTTTGCAAGCAATTAAAAATCTTTACATGGATAGTCAGGCAGCAGTTAGAGTTGACGGTAAATTGAGTTCATGGTTCAGAGTAGTTTCAGGGGTAAGACAAGGCTGCAACCTGTCTCCACTGTTGTTCATATTATTTATGGATCATATGTTGAAAACAACAGACTGGCGGGGTGAGATTAAGATATGTGAACACAAAATAAGCAGTCCTACACATGTGGATGACTTAGTTGTGGTGGCAGATTCGATTAAAAGTTTGCAAAGTAATATTTCAGAGCTAGTTCGGAAATGTAAGGACTATAGTATGAAGACTAGCATCTCCAAAACGAAAGTAATGTCAGTGGGAAAGAAATATAAACGGATTGAGTGCCAAATAGGAGGAACAAAGTTAGAACAGGTGGACAGTTTCAAGTACTTAGGATGCATATTCTCACAGGATGGCAATATTCTCACAGGAAGAACTGGAAGCGAGATGTATCAAAGCTAATGCAGTGAGCGCTCAGCTACGATCTACTCTCTTCTTCAAGAAGGAAATCAGTACGAAGACTAAGTTATCTGTGCACCGTTCAATCTTTCGACCAACTTTGTTGTATGGGAGCGAAAGCTGGGTGGATTCAGGTTACCTTCTCAACAAGGTTGAGGTTACGGGTATGAAAGTAGCTAGGATGATTGCAGGTACTAGTAGATGGGAACAATGGCAGGAGGCTGTCCACAATGAGGAAATCAAAGAAAAACTGGGAATGATGTATCAGTCACGATGAACAGGCTTAGATGGTGGGGTCATGTTACACGCATGGGAGAAGCAAGGTTACCCAAGAGACTCATGGGTTCAGCAGTAGACGGTAGGAGGAGTCGAGGCAGACCAAGGAGAAGGTACCTGGATTCGGTTAAGAAAGATTTTGAAGTAATACGTTTAACATCAGAAGAGGCACCAATGTTAGCACTGAATAGGGGATCATGCAGGAATTTTATAAGGGGGCTATGCTCCAGACTGAACGCTGAAAGGCATAATCAGTCTTAAATGATGCTGCTGCTGCTGCTGCTGATGATGATCAACAAAATTGAATTTGCATGACGGGACGCATGTCCAGACCGTTCGAACACGCTAACACTTGAGACCTCTAACCTCCATCACTGCTGGCTCTTTACCTGTACTGCGAGTCCGACCAGACACAGAGTCCCTTACAGAGGGCTCACAACGCAGTCAGAGTTATTAATGCAGTCTATCGCGCTGCTAATATATAACAGCCTACTTACACCTTGAACTCAACAGTTTTAGTGGAAGATGAAGCCCCACAGCACATCACTCGTGAAGTTCACCTGCTTCTCCGAAACACATTTGGAAACGATCCAATTATCAGCCGATTGTTTCCAAATACTTGGCCGGCACGATCACCTGGTCTCACACTCTGTGATTTCTGCTTGTTGGGCTACCTGAAAGAGAGGGCTTACAAAGGGAACATACACACATGTGCTGGTCTGAAGCGCAACACACCAATGGAAATGCTTCGTTCTGCTGTGCAGAGTGCAATCCTGCACTTTTAGACTCCTCTGCAAACTGATGGGCGCCATATGGAGCCCCATTTGGAGTAGAAATGGTACCGGTATGGAATGATATAATGTACAGTAGTAGCACATTAAAAGTGTTTCAATTCAATTTATCCTGCATTATTTCTGTTCCCCCATCTCGTTGGCATTAAAGCTACCAACTTTGGCACTCGTACGGTAATTAGTTCCCGTGTTTTAACGTGTTAAATAGAGAAAGTTTAATTAGATTCAGCCGGCACTTTGTGTACCCGATACTACCGCCACATGTATACGTACATATCGCTATCCCATGACTTTTGTTATCTCAGTACTGTGCGCGGCCCGGTTAATGGAAAAATTTTCGGGTGCCTAGCATGATAATATGGGGTTCGTAACTGCCCTTGGTGACTGGAACGGGTGCATCGCTTTGGCTCGTCACATTTTCTTGATTGAAAGCAGGGCCTTGCTCCAAATCACTACCCTGTGATTCTGCTTTCCTCTCTGCTCTTCGTGACCCAGCTAAAATTATCAACTACAGGATCGCGAAGCATTCAAAGTACCACCAGATCTAGGAAATACTCACATGGGATTATCCGCTTAATAATCCTTTCAGTTAATACTGTTAACCATTATAATCACAACATACATATTAATAAGCAGCAGAGTTACTCAGATTAAAATGAACTTCATTAAACGTAATGATATGTGAGACGTACCAGTCCAGCAATGAACTGAAGCATTTCATCGTACATAATCACGTAGGCAAATATGTCGATAAGAAACAGTTCTTGGAGCATAATCTCTTACACCATTTGCTACTCCTTTTCGCACTTACCTTCTGCTTTGTATCCAAATGTACAGAAATACGGTTCACCGTAGCTAATCCAGATCTCTTCGATGCAATAAAACAAACAATAAAAAAGCAGTGTAGGTCACGCAGATGTGTACTTCCATACACTCAACCAACTTAGTGGCTTCCCAATGTATCACATGAATTCTGGGATCCTGCAACGATACAGTTGTGATTCCCACCAAGTGAATGTGGTGCGAGAAGCATTCTTCATACTTCTTCATTTGTGCGGCCATAGTGTCCGTAGTTGCTTTATAATTCTTTGAGGGTAGTTTTGTTCTGTCGTTGCAACTACAAAAATGCGTGATTTTTTTACCAGAAGCGTTTCGTTTTTTGAGGTAAAGTATCATCAATGGTCTGTAATTAAGTTACAGACATTTTGATTTGCTTTTAGATCGAAAAACAGTTCGTTAAGAATAGGTTGCTTTGTATTACTGTGATTTTTCGGCTGATTTCTCGCTTACGTCGGAAATGCTTTCTGATAGCATATCGTTGTTTTTCTCTGTAAGACACTGATAATTTTGGTATATTTTTTAGATGTTCTTGGTTGGTTGTTTTGGGGAAGGAGACCAGACAGCAAGGTCATCGGTCTCATTGGATTAGGGAAGGACGACGAAGGAAGTAGGCCGTGCCCTTTGAAAGGAACCATCCCAGCATTTGCCTTGAGCGATTTAGGGAAATCACGGAAATTCTAAATCAGGATGGCCGGACGCGGCATTGAACAGTCGTCCTCCCGAATGCGAGTCCAGTGTCTAACCACTGCGCTTTTAAATGTTCTCCCGCACTATGCATTTCGTATGTTTTTCTCAACACACTTTTATGCACACCACTGTATTTTTTTTTACTTCAAGTACGTGCTGTGGTTTGTGTTTAGTAGTGTTGCCAACACAACGTTTCCACTACTTCTTCTGCCCAGCCTATGACGTTCTAAATGTGAAATGATGGATGGCGTCCCAAACCCACGACGCATCGACATGGTTTCACTTTGGTTTCGCCACGTGTTGAAGACACTCACCACAGAATTCCTCACCACCCATAGTTCCCGAAATGCTCTTGATGAGCCCCCAGTCTGTCATGAGTCGCTCCGATACACTGTATGCCCTCCCCATTCTACACAGTGACAGCACGCACACTGATACAACATGCAACGTGCGTGTGTCTAACAGTCATTCCTCGTCGTGTGTCACTGCTATCGCCCGGACGGGTTTATGTCGATAGTAGGTCAGTGGTCATAACCACAACTGTTTCAGATTTCTCTGTATGGGGTTAGGAATTGGTATGGGACGGACTAGATCTGTCAACGTATGATACTAAAAATTACTTCTGTTTAAATATTTGTCTTCTACTTTTCAGTCTTGTGTATGGGTAATTCCTCAATAGGTTTTAAATATTTTGATAAGATTACGAAACAGAAATGTAAAATTTCTGCTTTATTTCCTTGTTTTTCCCCTGACCAAACGTCGAATAGAATACCTTTATCGGTTTGCTAACAACACATTCCTCTGTTTAATTATTGTTTTCCTGCAAAGTAAAACAAAGAAGCAAGGGGAATAATTTCATTAGATTTTGCTATATTTCTTTACACTAGCCTTATATGAGTTGCTTTCACCTGTATTCATCTGTCACACGTATTATACACATCTTCTCCTTCCTCCTCTCTCCTCTCATCCCCTCCCCATCACTCTGTCCCTTTCCTCTACCCACTCTCTGTCCTTATTCTCTCCCACCGCTATCCATCTCCTACCCCACCCCTTGATCTATAGTCTCGTCCTCTCAGTCCACTGTCCATCGCCTCCCCTCTCTCTCTCTCTGGCGATCTCCTCCTCCATCTATGACTTACCCCTCACTCTTCTTAGCTCGTCCTTCTATCCACCCATATTGTCCGCCTCCTGTCTTTTTCGATCCTCTGCTTTCCGCTCTCTCTCTGTCCATCTCTCTGTCTCCTCTGTGTCCAACTAATTCTCCCACTCTCACTGTCCATCTCAGCTATGCCCTTCCATGTATATTCTCTGAAACACATTCTGATACAACCAAACAACACGCCAGTCATGCAGGACAGCTTAAACGTCACCAGTTCCTGCGCTCCGAGCTATCAGACCTGAAAGAATGCGACTTAGTACTGCATCCTCATGTAGTTCGGAGCTGTGTTTAAAATTTCAAGTCTGCAACTTCACGGTAAGTTGGTTTTAAGTTAAATGAAAAATTTGTACTGAAGAGATAAACCGAAAAGGAAACGTCTGAAAAATTACATGTTAAAACTAGCCCACATTGCAGCTCTGTATTCTGGAATAAGATTTAGTAATTTATCTACAGACTTCACGATGACGGTACTGAAAATTTAATCACACATTTAACATTATCGGACATGCCTCAAATAAATTCTCATCACATGACTTTTACATGAAAGAATGAATGTTTTCTTGTGCAAAAAGCATCATTACTACCTATGGAGAGCTTAGGAATGTCAGTTCCTGTAACATCTTCCGTTCTCTCTGTGACATTTCCTCTTTTTCTGATTACCCTACAGCGTTAGAATTTAGGGAATTTCAGTTTGTCCATCTAATTGTTTAGCACGTTGTACATCAATCAAAATAATAACATACCTAGAATAATGAGAGGAGGATTCGTTATGAAGAGGAACGTAGTGCAGAGAGAGAGTCACTGTGAACAGTTCCGTTATAGGATTGTTGTCATCAGAGTCAACAGCAAATCAACACTGGCAATAATATCTAAGGTATACTCGCCATACGCCGAAAGCTGAAGACGAAGAGATAAAAAAAAGTTTATGAGGATACTGAATGGGTAGTTTACTACGTAAAGGCAGATGAAAAACTAATAGTAATGGGTTATAGGTATGCGATTGTAGGGGAAAGAGAAGAAGAAAGGTTTACAGGACGGTTTGGAGTCGGTACTACGAATGAAAATGGAGAAGAGTTAATTGAGTTCTGCAACAAATATAAGCTAATCATAGCGAATCCTCTGCTCCATATTCACAAGAGGAGGTGATATAGTAGGAAAAGGCCTGTGGATAAGTTAAGATTTCGACAAGATTACATCACGATCAGGCAGAGATCGCGAAATCAATTATTTAATTGTAAGACATACCCAGGATCAGATATTGACTCAGTTCACAATTTAGTAGTGGTGAAGCTTTAAGCTATTAGTCAGGAAGAATGATTGCACAAAGACCTGGGACACAGAAGTATTAAGAAATAAAGAGAAACTACTGAAGTTCTCCAGTGTTATAGACACTGCGATAATAAATAGCTAAGTGGTGATTGAGATGAAGAGGGATTGACATCTCTAAAAAAAGCAGTAACAGAAGTTGGAGACTTTAACGTTGGTACAAAGAGGGTAACTGCATATAAACCATGGATTACTAAAGAAATACTTCAGTTGATCGATAAAAGAGTGAAGTAAAAAAAACGTTTGGGGAAAATTTGGAATGGAGAAATTCGATTCACTTAGGAATAAAATAAAGAGAAACTGCATGGAAGCTAAGGCGAAATGGTTGCCTGAAAAATGTGAAGAAATCAAAAAAAATTGGTCGTGTGAAGGACTATCTCAGCATACAGAAAAAAAAGAAAAGAAGAAAAGAGAAACCACCTAAGGTGAAGTGAAAAGCAAGGGCGGTAACATTAAAAGGACATCGGGAATTCCACTGTTAGAGGGAGACGAGGAGACGATAGCTAGAAGTAGTACACTGAGGGCCTCTGTGAGTAGAATGACTTATCAGACAACGTAGTAGAAGAAGAAACAAGAGTCAACAGGAAAGAGATAGGGGATCCTGTGGGTCTGGAAGACTTAAAGTCAAGTAAGGTTGAAGGGGTAGATAACGTTCATTGGAATTTCTACAATCGTTTGGGAAGCGGCAACGAAAAAAATTATTCATATTGATGTATAGAATGTGTGGGACTGGCGAAAAAAATTATCCACACAGTTGGCATAACTGAAAGAGTCTACAAGTGCGAGAATTATCGCAAAATCAGCTACATAGTTCATGCTTCAAAGCTACTGTCAAGAATAATATACAGAAGTATAGTAAAGAAAATAAAAGAAAGTAAAAGCTACGCGAGAGTAAGTTCTCACGTTGGGAGTGGTAGCGGAAGCAAGACTAAAGTAAAATCAAGACATGCTAATAGGATTTATGAACCTGATAAAGCTCGAAAATGTAAAACGGGGCAAGTCCTTAGCTAAATAACGGGGAAAAGGAGAGTATACAAAATGTGCCTCGCGGGTTCGACGCGTGATCTTAGGCGTCTTGTCACGGTCCTCGCGGCTCCCCCCTTTGGATGTTCGAGTGCTCCCTCGGGCATGTGTGTGTGTGTCGTTCTTAGTGTAAGTTAGTTTAAGTTACGTTAAGGAGTGTGTAAGCTCAGGGACCGACGTCCTTAGCAGTTTGGTCCCATAAGACCTTACCACAATTTTCCAATTTCCAAAATGCACAAGACATAAGAGGGAACAGTAAGAGTGCAAGACCAAGAACGAAGTGCACGGAATTAAAAAGGGTGTAAGATAGGGATGTAGGTTTCACCCCCCCCCCCACTTTCGAACATCTACATAGAAGAAGCAGTGACGGAATTAATGGAAACGATCAGTAGTGGAATTAAAATTCCGGGTGAGTGGGCGGTCAGGGTGGCCGAGCTGTTCTAGGCGCTTCAGTCTTTAACCGCTCGACCGCTACGGTCGCAGGTACGAATCCTGCCTCGGGCATGGATGTGTGTGATGTCCTTAGGTTACTTGGGTTTAGTAGTTCTAAGGTCTAGGGGACTGATGACCGCACAAGTTAAGTCCCATAGTTCTCAAAGCCATTTTGAACCAGGTGAAAGGACGCCGATGATAAGATTCGATGATGACGTTGCTATCCTCTGTGAATGTGCAGAAGGATTAGACGATATACTGAAGGAAGGAACAGTCTAATGAGCCCAGATTATAGACTGAGAGTAAAACAAAGAAATACGAAAGTCATGAGAAATAGTAGAAATGTCAACTGCGAGAAACATCGTGATCACGAAGTAGATTAAGTTAACAAATTTTCAATGTCCCCGTTCGGTTCAATTTATTTTAGCTTAATTAGGATTTAATGACTGCTTTACTGATCGTGTGTGGCAATCGTATTCATAAATTACGGTAAACTGTCGTGTGTAGTGGGCGCTCAGCAGCATGAGGACTGATCACTCTCTTGCGTCTGTGTGAATTTACAGTCTACCAAATGTAGTACTTTAAATGATAGTAAATAGATGTTAATAGCAAATGATCGTAGAGGAACTCAGTAATTATAATACTAACTGCCTTTAAGGTGACGATCGTACAAGATGTGTCTTCAACATGGAGAACTTAAATTTGCAGGAATGCACAATATTATTCTGCCTGCATTCACACACATGTAATTAATTTAAATAGCATAGCAAATCTGATCAAAATTAAGATAGCAAACTTTTATGGAGCAACCTGGTAATCACTGAAGATTATTGTATACTGTTGTGGTAAGATGTTTAACGTTAGCATTATAAAAGTATTCCTGACATGATATGAAAAGTTTAACTCACTTAGAAATATGTAATCAGAAATTACGTAATGGCTCACAGTTATACGTCCACCTAACTTCAATGAACACAATAGCAGATTTCATCACACGGCGCTGGTTGCGATTCGAAACGTGCACAAGCCATCATAGCTTTCTTAAGAAATGAAGCACAAGTTTCCTTTACCTTGTAGTGTCTTCTTCTCAACAGTAACAGCGACACACAGCATCCAATAATAAATTAGACTGTTTTATAATTTATGTATGAAATGACAGTGTAAGTCGGCGAAAGAGTTTTATGCAAATAAAAAGTAAATTTTATCACTGTATAAATCTTTGATTAAAACATAGTAACTATAAGGATGTTGATTTTTAAATACATAAATAGACAGTCATGGCAGATCCGCAATTTGATCCACAAATCGGGGAATACCAGGGAGGTTTTAGAAAGGGTAGCTCATGTTCGGAACAATAATAAACCTCAAAAACATCATGGCATACCAAAAGTCAAGGGCAAAGACATACGTTATAAGACTGGATTGCAAAAACAATAACCTTGAAATAAATTGCATTGCTTTTGCAGATGATATGGCCCTGTTTTGCTGAAACAATGGAAGACGTACGGGAGAAAATCGTTGAACGAAAGAAACAAACAGCTAAAATAGATCTTGACATCTCCTTTGAAAAAATCAAGATATTGGCAAACATTAAGCATTCATGTAAATACCTCAAAGTTCAAGAACAAAAGATTGAAATAGTAAAAGGATACAAATATCTCGGAGAATGGATTAGTTGGAATGTTGGGGAAAGCAAAGCAATGGAATCCAGAAAAAATAAACTAAATTTGACTTCCAGCTAACAAAATATACATACAACAAAACATCCATTTCATGGGGGTCCAAAATAGCACATTACAAGACAGTGATTAAGCCTGAAGCACTGTAGACAACAGACACACCAAACATGATTTTCAAAGGCCAAATGGAAAAACGTGAGCTAAAGGAAATATAAATTTTTATAAAAATCATACGACTAAAATTTAAAGACAGTAAGATTATATATAAGGAAGGGCAAACCTACGTTTCTAGCATTTGTAGACGTAGAGAAAGCTTTTGAAAATGTTGACTGGAATACTCTCTTTCAAATTCTGAAGGTGGCAGGGGTAAAATACAGGGAGCGAAAGGCTATTTACAATTTGTACAGAAACCAGATGGCAGTTATAAGAGTCGAGGGACATGAAAGGGAAGCAGTGGTGGGGAAGGGAGTGAGACAGGGCTGTAGTCTATCCCCGATGTTATTCAATCTGTATATTGAGCAAACAGTGAAGGAAACAGAAGAAAAATTCGGAGTAGGTATTAAAGTCCATGGAGAAGAAATAAAAACTTTGAGGTTCGCCGATGACATCGTATTTCTGTCAGAGACAGCAAAGGACTTGGAAGAGCAGTTGAACGGAATGGATAGTGTCTTGAAAGGAGGATATAAGATGACCATCAACAAAAGCAAAACGAGGATAATGGAATGTAGTCGAATTAAGTCGGGTGATGCTGAGGGAATTAGATCAGGAAGTGAGACACTTAAGGTAGTAAAGGGGTTTTGTTATTTGGGGAGCAAAATAACTGATCATGGTCGAAGAAGAGAGGACATAAAATGTAGACTGGCAATGGCAAGAAAAGCGTTTCTGAACCAGAGAAGTTTGTTAACATCGAGTATAGATTTAAGTGTCAGGAAGTCATTTCTGAAAGTATTTGTATGGAGTGTAGCCATTTATGGAAGTGAATCATGGACGATAAATAGTTTGGACAAGAAGAGAATAGAAGCTTTCGAAATATGGTGCTACAGAAGAATGCTGAAGATTAGATGGGTAGATCACATAACTAATGAGGAAGTATTGAATCGGATTGGGGAGAAGACAAGTTTGTGGCACAACTTGACAGAAGAAGGGATCGGTTGGTAGGACATGTTCTGAGGCATCAAGGGATCACCAATTTAGTATTGGAGGGCAGTGTGGAGGATAAAAATCGTAGAGGTAGAGCAAGAGATGACTACACTAAGCAGATTAAGAAGGATGTAGGTTGCAGTAGGTACTGGGAGATGAAGAAGCTTGCACAGGATAGAGTAGCATGAAGAGCTAAATCAAACCAGTTTCAGGACTGAAGACGACAACAACAACAACAACAAGATTATATACATAAAAAATGGAAGTCTCTACAAGAAAATAAAAAAGAACTTTCACGTAGTTTGCGAAAAAATTTTTGTCATCTTCTCAGAATGAATTCCAACTGATAAACTAAACAAATTTTTGACTTTTTCCCTTACTGCAAAACTAAACCCAACAAGTTTAAAGAAACTGAGAATCACCTAGTAGAATAAAAGATTTCAGAAAATTCCCTTATTGATTGAGCAGCTAAATTAATTGCTAAAGATGAAAACATAAGGTTCCAAGACAAATCTACACAAAATTCAAACCCTGCATCTCGGAAGAAAAGAGGAAAAGAAGACCAGAAAGAATGAGGTAATACTGAGCCCTAAGGAAAGTACAAAGCGCAAAGAAATGCTTGGCCCAGCGTACCCCATAGAGGGTGAAACGAAAGAAAAAGAAGACACAAGATAAACGTTTGTTTCATAAGTAACCAATATATTATTAATCAGTTTGCAGTTCCAATTATGTCATAGCTCTTACATGTTTTCCTAATATGATTTCCCTACTCGAAGTTCACTTTATGTTGTAGCACAGACAAAATAAGTCTGTTATATATTGTAGCACAGACCAAATAAAGCTGTTGCATTTCAAGCGATGATAAGCCAGCGTCACAAACTCTACTGAAATGTGGGAGGGCAGCTTACTATTTGTGGCTCTGAATGCTACAGGATTTTCAGTTTTACGTATAGCCAGCAATATGTCTCTCGTAGTTTGCAGTGCTACATGGTCCATAATACAACCGGCGTTTTAATCTGCAATAAATCAGAGCAAACCTCTTTCTCCGCAACACACAGTTTACCAGCAGTTTTATAAAGTAGGAGCGTCGTTCAGCAGTCATCTGAAGCTAATTTACCAGTGCTCCGTTTTCACCATGTAAACACCATACGCGTGCACTGTGCTCACACTACTACTGGCTACTCAGACAATCGTTGATCGAGAGGTTTCACTCCTCAAAAAGGACGCTATAGTGCGCTCAGAACAATATGCGGGAATTCCCTTAAAAATTATTACTTATTTCTAAAGCAATGACTGTCTATAATACAAAACACATAATTTTACTGGCGTTTTAACACTGTGCGCTGTCTAACCAACTAAACAGGGCATAATGTATTTAATTATTTCTTAATATAATTTAGTAAATGATCAACGTAAGTTGTCTGTCATTTCTGCCTATTTTTACAACCAGCCTGGGTCATTTCAACCGCTAGATGGCATAACAATCAACATTAAGTGTGTTACATATAACACCTCTTGTAGTGCCTGCCGTCCACTGCTTCAGCGGTGCCAACTATTACCTTCACAGTTACGGTGTATAAAGATGAAAGCTGACCAGATCTAAATTTAGTAATTCTGTGAATAATGATATTGTTTAGTGCTGTATCGTATCGTTAGAAATTCTGCTACCTAGGCAGCAAGAAAGCCCGTGGCGGTTGGAGCAAGGATTTTAACTGAAAAAAAAGCATTCCTGGTCTAGATAAGTCTGCTAGTACCAAACCTAGGACTTAATTTGAGGAACAAATGTCTGAGAATATACGTTTACGGTACAGCATTTTGTGTGAAACATGGACTGTGGGAAACCGGAACAGAAGAGAATCGAAGCATTTGAGATGTAATACTACAGATGAATGTTGAATATTAGATGGACTGATAAGAAGTGAGGCGGCTCCCCACAGAATCGGTCAGGAAAGGAATATGTGGAATTTAATGGTAAAAAGTAGGGACAGAATGCTAGGACGTCTGTTAAAACGTCATGGTATAACTTCCATGAAGCAACTTATTTACAGATATCTGTGTAGTTAGTAGATTATTTTTGTAATTTCGTGCGTGCTCGAGTGCATACTACGCACAACCTCTTTTTTAAGACTACAGTACCGCCGTTGTTATCGAAACTCGTATCGTATAGACTTTTGTTTGTTTTGATTAGCGTAGCTCAGTGTCGGTTAGACCGTCAGTGAGACAGCCTCTCGAGTTAATGCAGCTAATAAGCCGAGTACACCGTTCGTTTGTTACATATTTTTACGAATTTCAAACAGGAGCGACTGCAGTAATGAATAGGCACTGTGATTGCTCTGTACAGATGGCAGCTGAGTTGGCGACCCTTCACTCACGGCTCAAGGCTGCGTTCGCTTCCGTCACACAGCTTGAGTCTTATGCAAAGGGGAATCACTGTGGGAGTCGGACGCGGGTATACGAGGTACTGCGTGCACTGAGGTTGACCTCTCACCCATGCTCGAGTGGGAGATCATTCCAAACTCTGGCGGGCAGCGAAATGTTTCCGAGGAGCCGACCGTAGGGCCACCTCGGTTCGTTTGACGAACAGGTTTCGGGCGTTATCTGTGGCAGGCGTTGTCTCTAAGCTGGATACAGTTGTCCACCCAGTTCCAGAGGAAGCTTCTCGGCCCGCAAGATCTGGCCATTCACAGAGGGTGGATATGCTGGTAGTTGGGAGCTTCAGCGTTAGGCTCGTAAAGGGGCCCCCTAGAAACATGGCTGCCAAGGAGGGAAGCAAGCAAGTGTGCACTCCGGGAGTCATTCTGGATGTGGAAAGGTTGCTTCCGGATGCCATGAGGAGTACAGAGGGAAGCCAGCTGCAAATGGTGGCTCATGTCGGTACTATTGACGCGCGTCACTTTGGATCGGAGCAGATTTCTGGCTGCTAACGGAAATGGCAAAGACTGCCAGTCTTGCTTGCGAGATTAAGGCGGAGCTCAACCTGTGCAGCATCGTCGATAGAACCGACTGTGGTCTTTCGGTGCAGAGCCGGGTGGAGAGTCTATGTCAGAGGCTCAGGCGGTTCGGCGATCGTGCAGGCTGCAGATTCGTTGACCTGCGCCATCGGGTGGTAGGTTTCTGGGTTAATAGGTCAGGAGTCCACTACACATAGGAGGCGGCTACACGGGTAGCGGGGGCTGTGTGGTAGGTACTTGGCGTTTTTTTAGGTTAAAGGGTTTCAGGGAACCACGGAAAGGGTGTCCGCATAAAAGGGGACAGCTAAAACACATTAAGGTAGTTGTAGAAACGATCGGTATTATAACTGTAAATTGTCATAGCTGTGTTGGGTAAAGAACCAGAGCTCCAAGCCCTAATACAAAGCAATGAACCTCAAATAGTCACAGGTACAGAAATCTGCCTGACAGTTTTGAGAAAGGATAGACCAAAGTGGAGTATATATTGCTGTCAGGAGGACGGTAGTTTGCCTTGTACTGAATTTCAAGCACATCGTTCCTGCGAAATAGTATGGGTTGAGGTTGTACGTGACAATCGGACTAAACTATTAATTGGGTCGAACTTACCGACCCCGCCCCCCCCCCCCCCCCCCGCCACCCACGACTATGAAAATATAGTAGTTGAACCGTTCAATGAATACTTCACTCCCATTTCAAATAGGTGCCCCACTCATAAAATTATAGTCGGTGGTGACTTCAATCTACACTCGATATGCAGGCATAAAACCTCATCCGAAGTAGTAGTGAATGCTTTCTCAGAAAATAGTTTTGAAAATTTTTTTCATGAGCCCACTCGAAGCGTAACTGGTTGCGAAAGCATACTTGACCTCTTAGCAACAAATAAACCTGTGCAAATAGGGAGTATCGTGACGAATACAGGGATTAGTGACCACGAGGCAGTCGCTGCTAGGCTGAATATCGTAACACCCTCAACCATCAAAAAGAAACTCAAAGTATATCTATTTAAAACAGCAGATAAAAATGCTCTTAACTTCTCTTTAAGACACAGTCTGCTCCCCTTCAGATCTGATCATGTAAGTGTAGAAAAGTTGTGGAATGATTTCAAAGTGATAATATCGACAGCAATTAAGAGATATATACCACATAAATAAATAAGTGGCGGTACTGGTCCCCAATGGTACAAGAAAGGGGTCAGATCGCTGTTGGCGAAGCAGCGAAAAAAGCAAGGCTAATTTAAAAGAACGCAACATCCCCAAGACTGGCGAAGTTTGGCAGAAGTCCGAATATAATGACTACTTCAATGAAACATGCTTTTAATAATTTCCACATCGTAATTCTGTGTCGAAATCTGGCAGAAACCCAAAGAGATTCTGGTCATACATAAAGCACACCAGTGGCAGGACTCAATCAATACCTTCACTGCTTGATAACAAGGATGAATTAACTGATGACTATGCCACGAAAGCAGAGTTATTGAACACAGTTTTCCCAAACTCCTTCACCAAAGAAGACGAAGTAAGTATTCCTGAATTCCTATAAAAAACAACTGCCAAGATGAGAAACATAGAAGTAGATATCCTCGGTGTAACAAATGAGCTTAAATCACTTAATAAAGCCAAGGCCTCCTCTCCGGATTCTATATCAGTCAGGTTCCTCTCAGAGTATACTGATACAATAGCTGGGTATTTAGCAATTATAAACAACTGATTACTCGCAGAAGACTGGGAAATTGTTCAAGTCACACCAATACCAATAAAGGGTAGTACGAGTAATCCGCCGAATTACACGCCAGTATAACGTCGATTTGCAGTAGGGTTTTGGAACACACACTGTATTCAAACATTACGAAGTGCCTCGAAGAAAACGATTTATTGACACGTAATAAGCTTGGATTCAGAAAACCCGTTTTCGTGAAACACTAGTAGCTCTTTATACTCATGAAGTATTGAGTTCTATTGACAGGGGATGTCAAATTGATTCCTTGAATTAGATTTCCAGAATTCTGTCGGTACCGTTCCTTACAAGCGTTGTAACCTCGCCACAAAATATAGTAATATTCTCATTTAGCGTAACTACCCAACAGTGAAATTATAATACGATGTGACAAACCTATAACCTTTCAATAATTGACAGTCAAGTTAACCTGGTAAATTTTGGACGTCAGCAATGCTGCGTCATGGCCCTGATACGTCATTCTGAATAAGCTGAAAAATCTTACCTTAATTAGGTCGCCGGATAACGCATATATATCTGCTCCTATAAGAAATTTTCCTGGCGCAGCTAAGTGCAAAGCTGGCCGATAGATTTGTCTTATAAAAAAGGAAAGAACTGATTTTCCTTTTCAATAATCGGGATTGCCAAGGATTGGAGAAATTAGTGAATTCTTTAAATTGAGATAAATGACAAAAGTTACTTTTTATAAGATTATTATTAACAGATTTTTTTTAAAACATTTACATGGGACTTGATGTAACAATACTACATATGCGCGAGGCTGCTTTTACCTTATCCTATAACGCACAGGCTCTGCCATCGCTGCACACGACCGGCCCAGCCAACACGATACACCAGACGAGACTGCTCGCTACCAACAACTTACTCCTACTGCTACACAGTTCCTACTGCAGTCAATACTACTTTTGGTATCAGATTCTCTTCTAGCTTACATATCGCAGGCAGCGCATGAGCAATACATCGAAATTACATCAGCTCGAGTGCGCTAGCAACAAGTTCTCTAATTATGGATCTCTTACATAACCCTCCACTGGGGGGCAAAAATTTGGCAGCGATGGTGAGCCAATTGGACTTGCAATGAGCAACAAATTTTTCTATAATCTATTTAGTTTACTAAGGCTACAATCACAGAGTATATACATCATTGGTAAGTGCAGAACATATTAATAAATTAAATAATGTGCACACGCACTGAGTACAAAACGTATTCAGAAATGACAAAGTATATACGCAATGAGAACAAAATATATTAACAAAATAGAGTGCACACGCACTGAGTACAAAACATATCATTTTACAAGAACTTAAATCCACTGTACAAGCCTTTACTATTTTACAGGAACTAGGAAAGGAATGGGAAGGATTGCATCATGGTTGTAGCACAGTAGGTTGCACGTAGCTGCTCTGAAAGTCCATATCTTTCTACAGAAGCACAACACCAAGTGAGACAATCTGAAGTTCTCTTCCCTGAAGTATTTATCAGTGTAGCCAAGACACTGAAATGTTGTATTAATATTCAATGTTATAATTTTGGTAGTACATTAGGTACACCAAACAGTAGGACCATGATAACATCTCCATCGTTCAAGGTGGTGGACAGCTTGATATGTCAACACCATATTCTTGTAGAATCCATACTCTTACAGCAATGTAGAATTAGTGCAAAAACCAATATAGTGCTCCATGATCATGAGGATGGACAGGACAAACGGATATTGCAATAATTGTGTCAGAAGGTGAAGGACACATTAAGTCTTATGCTAGTCATCATAGAATTACACTAGTGTATCAACCGATATGAACAATATTGAGTATTACGAAACACTATTCATAACTCATCTGACTGAATCAGTGGTATTCATTGGCCAGTTACAAAGTATTGATATAGTGTTACAAATCATTATTCAGTGTTATTCACAAGTCTATCAGTGGCATTCATTGGCCAGTTACAAAGTATTCATATCGTGTTACAAAACATTATTCAGTGTTATTAACAAGTTATCATTTAAAACAGGAGCTACTGAGTTACTAACATTCTTTGGCTAGTTACAAAACATTATTCAGTGTTATTCACAAGTCATCATTTAAAACAGGAGTTATTGAGTTACTGACATTCATTGGCTACTTACAAAACATTATTCAGTGTTATTCACAAGTCATCATTTAAAACAGGAGTTATTGAGTTACTGCCATTCATTGGCTACTTACAAAACATTATTCAGTGTTATTCACATGTCATCATTTAAAACAGGAGTTATTGAGTGTAGCATCAAGTTACTGGTCTTTATATACGATATTATGTGGGTGACATAAGAATTATTTAAAATGTAAGACATTGGAACTATTACTCAAGGTCGGTAGTCCAATAATACATAGATATAATGGAACCAATACACAGAAAATTTGCATTATCTTTAGGACTAAAAAATATATCTTAAACTGGTAGCATTATTTAGTTGTATACTGGTAATAGATGGGACCTCGTAATAATAATTTATTTTCTTTGCTAGCAATGCATTCCACTGGCATCTATAATTAATTGCTGGGGCATGAAAATATTTGCTTTTGACTTATTGCTGGAAATAAGGATTATTAACGTCATTCGTCATGAGTCAGCTGTAGGAAGGTTATGAAACAAGTACAGTGTATGTGATCACATTCATAAATGGTAGACACAAGTGGGTAAAAAAAATGCAAGTACTAGAACAGGTTTAATAACTAACTACTTATAGCATATTATGTCACGAAAACCTTCTCCTGGAAAAAATACAAAATGGATTATTGAGCTGAAAGAAGAAATGCATGTTATGCTGAAAAATAGTGAACTTCGAATTAACAGGTAATGAAACGTGTACTTAATATGTATGTACTCTAGCTGTATTTTCCAAAACATTCACTCATTATGCTATGCGACATAAGACATACTGTCAAAAGGAACTGCAACAAATACTGAAATAACTACATAGCATTTCTTAACTAACAGTAAATATATAAACTTCATCATTATCGTCATCTGCAAAGAAAAACTTCATTATTCATATTATCATAACTTCATACTATCATCACCTGCAAAGAAAAACTTCATTATTCGTATTAGCATATTCTTCATATAACTATTCATCATCATTTATTACCATCTGCAAAAAATAGACATTTCATTATACATATTCATATTACCATTTACTTCATACAATTATTCATTATCATTCATTACTTCATATAGTATTGAGTTTCTTACTTCTAGCATATTCCATCACTAAAATTTACATCTGTAGTTCTGTCTGACAGTCTGCATCAATCACCTTGTATTCTGAAAGAAAAATAATTACTCAAGACTGCTATCATACGATGTGTACAGTATATTCTGGTTAATGCTTGTTAATTCTGATCCATTTACTCTTCATGACATGATATTGCATTTTCTTTCCTTCATTCTGATGGTAAAATTTCCATTTCATAGTAAACCACTGTGGTTTTTTAATTCATCTGTCTCCCATTGAGCATGTTTGGGACTGGATGAAGCGTCGTCTCACGCGGTCTGCACGTCCAACACGAACGCTGGTCCAACTGAGGCGCCAGGTGGAAATGGCATGGCAAGCCGTTCCACAGGACTACATCCAGCATCTCTACGATCGTCTCCATGGGAGAATAGCAGCCTGCATTGCTACGAAAGGTGGATATACACTGTACTAGTGCCGACATTGTGCATGCTCTGTTGCCTGTGTCTATGTGCTTGTGGTTATGTCAGTGTGATCATGTGATGTATCTGACCCCAGGAATGTGTCAATTAAGTTTCCCCTTCCTGGGACAATGAATTCACGGTGTTCTTATTTCAATTTCCAGGAGTGTAGTCACATAAATAAAATTGCGTGAGTGGTCATACAAATATCAGGAAATGGCGGTACAGTGTGATAGATCGTAAAGTATGTTCATTCAATAAACGGTTTAATATTGGAAATATGGTGATTGCTTTTGCTTTTTCTGGTTCTCAAAGTTTCAACATGTACCACATTGGGATGAGGAATGCTGCGAATTCTGTATGGACCTGCGTATTGAAGTTCAAATTTACTGCATCTACTCTTTCCTCTGTTGGATAAATAGTGTGTGCGTACTAATATCTTCTGTCCAATGTGAAAGTCACGGCGTGTACAAACCTGTTTTTGCTGTCTTCTCCGGCGCTCTGCGGCACGTTTGATGTTGTTGAGCGCAATCTCAATTACTTCATGGTGGCGTAGTCGACGAGATGTAGGAAGGGATACTAATTCTTTGATTTTGTTAGGTGTTTCAACATTTTTCAATATAACAGTCGGAGATAACATAGTAGATTCATTTGGTATGGAATTAATTACATCCTGGCATGAGAGTATGTGTGAATCCTAGTCAATATGTCTTTCATGACAGTACATTCTACACAGTTTACCAATTTCCTTCATCAGTCGTTCACAAGGGTTCGAAGAAGCGTGATACTTGGATATATAGATCGGAGAAATGTTTCTAGCTCCTAACATACGTGTCCATATCGCAGGTCGAAATTGTGGTCCATTGTTGGGAATTACTTTCAATACATGCCCTACATGAAATAAAAAATGTTTTACAAATGCAATCGAAATAGATTTAGCAGTAGCTTTGCGCAATGGAGTGAAGGTAACAAATTTTGAAGTGAGTTCAACAGCAACAAAGATATAGCAAAAACCTCTATTAGTTCTGAGAATCGGGCAAAAATGTCTACAGCTGCCATGTGTCTCAATTTAACAGGTACAATGGGATGTAACGGAGGAATATGTGAAGTCGTGTCTGATTTAGCTTTCTGACAGATTTTACATGACGCTACAACTTGTAGAATACGTTTCTCCATGTTGGCAAAATAACAGTTCTGTCTCAGTATAAGAAAACATTTCCTCGCTCCATAATGTGCGTAACTTAAATGGGTATACCAAATTAATTTGTAACAAGTTCGTCAGGAATGCATAATAACCAGTTGTTGTCATCAGGATGAGAGCGGCGGAACAGAATGTTATTGCGTATCGTGTAATGGTTTCTAATGGTAACGTTATTCTTATCTTGCCAAAGGTGGTTAATTTCTTTCCATACGTTGTCTTTACTTTGCTCTTGTGCTATGTCTCGTAATGACGATGAAATAAAATTTTCAAATGCGACATGTTGAATATACATGACGCTAGAATTTGCTTGGCAGAAGTTGGTTGCGATGTCTTGCTGATTGTTGCTGAGAGAACGGGATAGTGCGTCTGCTACAATATTTTGTGTACCGGGAATGTGAACAATTGTAAAATTAAATTCCTGTAAATAAAGTTTCCATCTGCTTAGTCTGTCGCGTGTAAATTTTGCGGAAAGTAAAAACTGGATAGCTCTATGGTCTGTGTAAACAGTAGTATGTATTCCATAAAGATAATGCCTAAATCGGGTAAATGCCCATACAACACATAATGTTTCAAGTTCTGTAACAGAATAATTGCGTTCAGCAGGTGACAGAATGCGACTTGCAACAGCGATGTTTTTAATTACTCTTTACCGTCTTCTTCAATTTCCTGAAAAATGTGTACGCCTAAAGCTGTGTGAGAACTATCGGTGGCAATGGAAAAATTTCTAGTAAGATCTGGGTGTGATAAAAGTGGTGCATTCAACAAAGCTTGTTTCAGATTGACAAATTCTGACTGCGCTTGGCTATCCCATGACCAAATAGTGTTTTTGCCCGTCAGTTGGCATAATCTAGGGGTGTCTAAAGCAGAGTAATGAATAAATTTACGGAAAAAGTTAATTAATCCCAGAAAGCTGAGTAATTGTTTCTTCGTCGTTGGAACAGTAATGTCACGTAAAGCTTGAAGTTTTTCCGGATCAGGCGCTATGCCTTCTGCTGAAATTACATGTCCAAGAAATTTTATAGAAGTTCTGCCAAAGTGCGATTTGATAAGATTAACTGTGAGTCCTTGTGCACGAAAAGTTTGCAACAGTTGTTCCAGAATCAAATTTTGTTCAGACTAGTTAGCTTCTGCAATAAGAATGCCGTCTACATACGTTGTGATTCTGTCTTTTAATTCTGTCGGAAGTATACTATTCAAACCGCGAATAAATGCTGCTGAAGAAATTGCTAAACCGAAAGGTAATTTGCAAAATTGATAATAGTCACCAAAACAGAGAAATGCTGTGTACTTTCTGCAGTTCGGATGGAGCTGAATTTGCCAAAATCCCGATCTCAAATCTAATGTGGAATAAATAGCAGTACCATGAAATTTCTGTAGAAGTTCTTCTAGTGTTTGTGGGCGATCTGTTTCATTAATAATAATGTCCTTGATATGACGCGAATCAAGTACGAGGCGAAGTGAGCCATCCTTTTTCTTAACAATATGGAGCGGGTTTATGTACGGACTAACTGCTGGTTCAATAATACCTTGGTCAAGCATAGCTTGCAATTCTTTCTTAACTTGTTCTCTGTGAATATACGGAATGGGATAATGATTAGCTTTAAATGTGTCGTGCTGTTTAACTTTAAATTCATACATGAAACCGGACATAGTACCAGGGATGTTATCAAAAACTGGAGCTTGCTGTAAAAGAATTATGCGTAGTTGCGTACGTTCGTCGTCTGTATTTGCGCTGCTCTGTTTAACTTTATCAGAAATCATTTGCATAACGTCATAGTCGGCTTCGTCTGGTATATTACTCGTATAGTTGTGTACGAACGTATCTGTGAACAATGTGGAATGACAGTCTATGTTACGTGATGCAGAAATGACCTCTGTCCGATTAATTGTTTATTCTTCTGCAGATAAAGAGTGCTGAAAATCTAATACCAGTTGTAAATTTTCATCCTTTAACATTAAATAGGAATTTTGAAAGTCAATAATTGCGTCGTGTTGTACCAAAAAATTTGTACCTAAAATAACGTCAGTTGTCAATAAGGGAATAATCCAAAAATTTGAGTAGAACGTATGACCTGTCATACAAAATGATAAGCGTGTCTGTAATTTTACATCTACTCCTTTACCAGATACTGCTCCTTTTACTTTAGTTTTGCCTAATGGTAATGTAGGATAAGTATTCTCTTTGTTACAAGTGTTGAAAGTTTCCTCATTTATAACTGATATAGGTGATCCAGAGTTGATTACTGCCGAAAATGTGGATGATCCAATCTTTACTTCAATGACAGGGTGGGAAATGGTTTTTCGAATAACTGGTTTTTCATGCAAAAGAGTGTCTCGGATGTCGTCAAAAGTAATAACATTCTCGTGAATAACATCCTGCGTGTCAAAAATAGTGCTTACGTTGTTGGAAGATGCAACCTGTACCGTATCTAGTCAAATTCTTTCTGACGTGTTGTTATTTGCGGGAAGATGTTGTGGCATTTCGACTATTTGTACTGTTCTGTTATTTCTTCCTGACGTATTATTGGGTGCGGGATGATACCGATTGTCTGGTTCGTTCATGATAATCTGTTGTTGTGGTTGATTCTGCTGCTGGTAAGACCGACTGTTACGCTGAAAACTGTGCTCATTACTCTTACGTCTGTCATGATAATCATTGCTATACGGCGCTTTGCGATATGAGTTGAAATGGTGTGTTTTCTGTACGTAGTGATTTCCTTGTTGCTGTGCGTTACTGTTTGGTGGAGCTGACGCTATACGTACAGGCGGCGAAACATTAAAGCTTGGTTGACCTTGCAGACTGCATTGTTGGTCAGGCACGCCAACCGGCAGCTTTTGATGCTGTTGCGGTGAAAACCCTCTATTGTTCCCAAAATGTGTTTGCGATTGCTGAAAATTTTATACATACTGATGATTAACATTTTGTCTGTTATTAAAATTACGCTGGTAGTTCTTGTCGCTTCGGGAGTGTCTAAAGAAAACTGTCACTTTCGGTAAAACTTGTCATATCAGGTTTTCTTTACTTATTCTTAATTCTAGATAGGTGGATAGTTGAAGAGCTTTTTTGATAGATATAAAGGATAGTAGAAGAGAAGGCAGCAGTGCAGAAAACTAAAGATGAAATAGCACTACTACGGCTCGGGGCCCTGTGCACGCTACGGCACATATTCATCGAAGTGTAATGAATCCCCTGAAGTCTCTTACGCGCAGCAAATAAATTTTAGTTTCTGCGTTACGAGTAATGCTGGTGAAAATCGAAAAGGAAGTTGTTGCATGCAGTCCAATTCTAGTTTCTGCATTGCAGGCCAAGCTTGTGAAAATACAAAAGCAAATTGTCGTATCCAGTCCAAAGGATGTATTTGTGTTCTGTTATTTTTAAATACATTAGATTTTTTACGGATAAAAATTGCTTATAATCAACGTTATCTTCTCTGAATGTGTGAACTGGTTCAGGATTGTATGACAATCCGTTTGTCTGTGACTGTTCGGAATCTAAGTCACGTACTCTCTGTAAATTACCTAAATTGTACTTGCAGTGGGAGTGTGAGAAATGTTCGGAGAGTGGCGTATTCTGTGTCGTGTTACAGGCTGAGATGTTTTCCCGCTCCGTCACTTCTTGCTGTAAAGACGACACTTTTCTACGCAATGTACTATTGGACGAACCCATCTCATTAATCGTCTGCTGTAAATTTTGGAATTCGGGTGTTTGATTAAACGAAACTGGTGACGTATCGTCTGATTTGGTGTCATTGTTATTTTCAATAACGTCAATACGACTGGCCAATTCATCAAATTTTTCAGTCAATGCTTTAACCTGATCATCATTTTTAGTGTCACAAGCATTAATTTGTTTTTGGATTTTACGGGTAGTTTTGTTCAATTTCTTAACGTCTGCTTTTGTTTTAAGATCGGAGATTTCATCATGCAATTCGGTGTTCAACTGTTTAATAGTATTGATTTCGTCTGATACTGTAGCAATGTTATTGTCTACGTATGTTTTTGCTATCGTAAATAATTTACAGTTATCTTCCTGTCTCTGTGCAGTAATTGTTTCCATGACTTGTTTCTTTACTTTGTTCTGTTCCTGTATGAATTTAAGGTAACGCGTTTCAGTGTTTTGTAGGTGGTGATTAAAACGTTCGTCAATTATGCTGTTCTGTTGTTCGAATTTCTAGTCTACTTTCGCGTCCAGCGTGTGTGAAAGTTCTGCTGACATTAATTTAAACTCGTCGCGTAAACTGTGTTGCGTTTTCAGAACATTGTTTAGCGACTGCACTAATTTCATCTCTAAGTAATTTAGTTGTGGCTGCATGTGTATTACTTAATTCTTGTGCAACGGATCTAATTTCTTCACTACTATTCCTAGCACAAGCCTTAATTTCCTCACGTAATTGTCCTTTAGTATCATGACATTGCACGGCAACGGCTGTAATCTGTTCACTAAGTTGTTTGGAATTGTTGTCTTGTTTTTCATTAAGTTGTTTGTAATTGCTGTCTAGTTTTTCATTCGACTGTTTGAAACTGTTGTCTAGTTTTTCATTCGACTGTCTGAGTTTTTCATCAAGTTGTAGCAATACTGCCATAACTTGATCCATGCCAAAGGTAGGGACTCTATTTTCTATGATGTGTGATGGTGTATCTGCATGTGACACGTTTTGAATAACCATTTGGTCATTGCCTGATTCACGAAAAGGTTCGCTAATCGGATGTGCACTGTTGGCCACTAGAGCGGAATCAAATAAATCTGACGTGTTTTGTGTATGTTGTTCACCTTCGTTACAAACAATTATCTGTTCGCTACGTAAATTTTGCAAATCAGGCGTGTCAAACTGGACAGCGTTCATTGTAACGGAAAGTGCCACGTCATAAATTGTCATTAAATTAACAGAGGACACAATTGAATTTGTTTGCTCATCATTAGCATCAAAATCATTACTAGTGATCGCCACACACTGATTATCTGTAATTAGAGGATTATCACTATTACACTGAGTGTCGCTAGTATTATCGGTCAAATTATTCGAGTCAGTTTTTTCACTCCTTGCACATCGCGATGCACTGTTAGCAGTTTTGCGCGGCATTTTCACAACTCGAAGTTAAGCACAAAATCAAACAAAGACAAAGCAAAAATGAAATAAATACAGTTACAACAAAGAGCAATAAATTGCCGATGATCTGTGAAAGAAAAAGTGACAAATTAGTAAATGCGTTGCGCCAGATGCAAACTACTTTTAATTTTAGGTAAATAAGAGCAGATATATAGCTGACCACTTCTCAGAAATTCACAAAAATACGATCCTGGCCGGTTGTCGCCAAGTGTAACCTCCCCACAAAATATAGTAATATTCTCATTTAGCGTAACTACCCAACAGTGAAAATATAATACGATGTGACAAACCTATAACCTTTCAGTAATTGACAGTCAAGTTAACCTGGTAAATTTTGGACGTCAGCAATGCTGCGTCATGGCCCTGATACATCATTCTGAATAAGCTGAAAAATCTTACCTTAATTAGGTCGCCGGATAACGCGTATATATCTGCTCCTATAAGAAATTTTCCTGGCGCAGCTAAGTGCAATGCTGGCCGATAGATTTGTCTTATAAAAAAGGAAAGAATTGATTTTTCTTTTCAATAATCTGGATTGCCAAGGATTGAAGAAATTAGTGAATTCTTTAAATTGAGATAAATGTCAAAAGTTACTTTTTATGAGAAAGATTATTATTAACAGATTTTTTTTAAAACATTTACATGGGACTTGATGTAACAATACTACATATGCGCGAGGCTGCTTTTACCTTATCCTATAACGCACAGGCTCTGCCATCGCTGCACACGATCGGCCCAGCCAACACGATACACCAGACGAGACTGCTCGCTACCAACAACTTACTCCTACTGCTATACAGTTCCTACTGCAGTCAGTACTACTCTTTAGTCTCAGATTCTCTTCTAGCTTACATATCGCAGGCAGCGCATGAGCAATACATCGAAATTACGTCAGCTCGAGTGCGCTAGCAACAAGTTCTCTAATTATGGACCTCTTACAGCGTCTTCTAACCAATCTGCGTGCCTATGGAATTTGGTCTCAGTTGTGCGACTGGATTCATGATTTACTGTCAGAAAGGTCACAGTTAGTATTAATAGACGGAAAGTCATCGAGAACAACAGAAGTAATATCTTGTGCTCCCCGTGGTAGTGAAGCCGTCTCAGATTGTTTGCATGATCATGTCATTTACCATCTTGCAAACGCATCACATGATCAAAACGAATTGTAAAGTGATTTAGATATCTGTATGGTGCGAGAAGTGGACATTGACCCGGAATAAAGGGAACTGTGAAATTATTCACATGAGTACCAGAAGAAATACGCTAAATTTAGATTCGCGATCATTAACACGTATCTCAAGGCTGTGAATTTAACTAAATACTTAGTGATTACAATTACAAATAATCTAAATTCGAATGATCACATAGATAATTTTGTGGGTAGAGCCAACCAAAGACTGTAATTCATTGGCAGAAAACTGAAAAGGTGCAAGTGGTCTTCTAAAGAGACCACGCTTGTGCGCCTGTTTCTAAAGTATTGCTGTGCGGTGTGGGATCCGCATGAAGTCGGTCTGACGGATAACATTGAAAAAGTTCAAAGAAGGGCAGCTTGTTTTGTATTATCGCGAAATAGGGGAAATAGTGCCACAGACATGATATGTGAATTGGAGTGGCAGTCACTGAATCAAAGGCGCTTTTCGTTGCGACTGTATCTTATCTTTTAATTTCAATCGCCAGTAATCCCTCCTATTGCGAAAACGTGCCGTTGGCACCCACCTACATAGGGAGAAGTTATCATCATTAAAAAATAAGAGAAATCTGGGCTCTCACACAAAAACTGAAGTGCTCGTTCTTCCCGGACTTCGTCTACTGAGTCACCGCCAAGTAACTTAGCTTGAGAAACTTTGATCGTACATAGAAATAACTGTTGTCGTATAGCACAGACATTAACTGAAATAAATAAGTAATTAAACGAACAGGAATGAAAATTTTTTCAAAGACTCTAATTACACCAAGTCACTGCTGTTTATCTTGGAGCCCTGGACAGTACGAAGGGCGAAACATGGTGTGTGATCACCACGGATTGCAACAGATACTCTACAACGCACTCTTATGCTAACCACAACATGGTAAGCCGTTCTCGTCCTAGGGTGTCGCATTCCTTCATCTTTGCGGTTAGCAACAAGTGGTTGGCCGTGGGTACTTGTGGAAGTGTATCGATAGGTCTTCCAACCGCATACCACACGTGCTTGACGGAATTTAAGTCGTCGGTACAAGCTAATTAATGCATTCGCCGAACATCCGTGTATTCCAAGAGCTCTTGCAATTGCGCTGTTCGATACCGTCGCGCACTGACATTCAAATGTCTGGGCCTAACGCACCCCTGAAAAAAAATTAAAGAAGCGTCCGGGGAAAAGAGTACAAATCACAATAACGTCGCCTGATGAATGCACCATCTTATAATATTTTCAGGTCAGTATCTCTATGGAATATTATGCCCCCCCGCTCCCCATCACCCCACCTCGACCACGAAATGCGTGGACCACCAAAACGTTCATGTACGACAATGTTAATGGACGCATTATGTATTCGCACTTCTCGCCATGTGAGGGTACGTCCAGAACCAATACTGAAACCGAAATTGCCTTTATATCAGAAGAGCACGCAACCCAGTTTTCGCTGGTGTATCCCCTATGTTCTCGGTAGTATCAGAAGGGGTGCGGCCGATATACGGGTGTCATTGGAAGAGGATATACTAGTTGTCAGACAATGACACCACCCACTGGCAGTCGCCGTGCCACTGTGGAGTTTGTCTGTGTGGTTGCAACTGCGTTCACTGTTTGATGTTGGTCTCGTTTTGCTTGTTCCATAATGTGGCAGTCATCTGCTCTTGTAGTTGACAATTATCGACTATCTCCCCTCCTCGGGCACCAGTAGTATGGTGTCAGTGCCGCTTGTATCACACAATTCAAGAGCATGTTTTATGCTCTACCGTGGCACGGTGACTGCTGGTGGGTAATCCCATTGTCTGATACCTAGCTTATTGTGTTCCATGACACCCGAATATCGGATAAGATTGGAAAGTTGCACAAGTAACTCCAACAAACAAGGCAGGTTATAGAAGTAATTCACTGTATTATCGATCTATATAACTGACATCGATTCGTAATAGGATTTAGGAACGTACTGGGTGTCTGGCAATGGCAAGGAAAGAGTTTCTGAAGAAGAGAAATTTGTTAACATTGAGTATAGATTGATGTGTCAGGAAGTCATTTCTGAAAGTATTTGTGTGGTGTGTAGCCATACATGGAAGTGAAACATGGACGATAAATAGTTTGGACAAGAAGAGAATAGAAGCTTTTGAAAAGTGGTGCTACAGAAGAATGCTGAAGATTGGATGGGTGGATCACATAACTAATGAGGAGATACTGCACAGATGTAGGTCACATAACTAATGAATAGAATTCTGGAGAAGAGAAATTTGTGGCACAGCAAGAAGTGATCGGTTGGTAGGACACGTTCTGAGGCATCAAGGGATCACCAATTTAGTATTGGAGGGCAGCGTGGAGGGTAAAAATTGTAGAGGAGACCAAGAAATGAATACACTAAACAGATTCAGAAGGATGTAGGTTGCAGTAAGTACTGGGAGATGAAGAAGCTTGCACATGATAGAGTAACATGGGGAGGTGCATGAAACAATCTCCGGACTGAAGACCACAACAACAACACAGGTTGTCTCAGGGGGGATGCACAGTACTCGAGGATATCACAACAATGATCATTTGAAGCATAAAAGGTCTAATAAAAGTGGGCTCCAAAGTACATAACGTGAGAGCTTCATTCTGTGAAGCGAATTTTCTGCAACCTCTTTCCTCTTCATATTTTTGGAAGAGGCGGTACCGACTGAAACAAGAACAAATTGTCTAGTAAGCTTGATCACTAAAATGCTTACCGTAGAAATTACGAGCAATTCTTCAGTAGAAGAAATGTGTTTGCCATTACTGAAGATGAACAAGAGCTCATGGGGTCTTAAGGTACGATCTTTAGAGCCCATGTTCACTGAGGATTTCCTTTTCTTTCTTTGGTTTCTGCTGCCACATCTTAAAATATGGAAAACAAAGAGCTTGCAGTAGAATACTTGTCTTTCATAGTAACGAAGATACGCCCATGTCTCTTGGGTGTTTTTGTCTGGTATATTATAGATCAGGATGTAACGTTATAGCTGTCATGTGTCACGATAACTTTCTCTCTTCGACTTTTGAGCAACAGTACGACATAAAATGGACGGCACCCATCGACTGTGAAGGTTATGGCTCCAAAATCACGATCAGCTTCCCCCGTCCCCTACATCTTCCCTCACACTAATCTAGACCAATGGGATGACATAAAATGATGAAAAATTAAATCCTTCTCTTCCTCTTTTCTCTCTAGTCCATGTTTTGAGCTTAGTCCTGTGCATGGCAGCGATACAATCAGCAACAAAGTCAGTCATTGCCACCCCCTGACCCCCTCTCTTTAGTAGGATAAAAAAGTAGAATAGCCGTGTGTGGATCGTGTTCGTGCCATCTATCTCTTTTACATTTTGTTTTTACTGTACTGCCACCTCGTTTTGTTAATTCAATTACTGGTGTTACTGAGAGGCAGCAGCAACGCTTATCGAAATATGCCCCGCCGTATTTTCTTTCCAGGAGTGCTATGACTTCGCGGTTGGTGTGTAGTAAGTGAGATCGTATCTGGAGTGAGTTGCAACGCGCAAAGAGTGAACTTCGGACCTAGCAGTGGGACATTTGGGATGCGGCAGGAGTCGGTCTGGTTGGAGCGGCAGAGACGTTCGGATAGCCGTGACTCGCCCGACCGTTGCCGTCACATGTGGTTTCAATAGGGACGGTCCTGGTTGATCGTCGGTTGGTCATCTAACAGGACGACTTGATTACTCGCCATTTATATGGTTGCGATGTGAGTGTCTCAACTCGGAGTTCGTCCACGACACTACATAGTCACTGCTTTTACCATTGGTCGCGTTCTTCGTCCAAGTGTTTGTGATATTGTGTGTAGCTTGTCATTTCGACTGCCCAGTTATTTTGGTACTTTTTACGAGCTGATGTGTAGCAGTTGGTCGGTTGGCTTAGTTGTGACATAGCACCTGTGGGGCATGCAGCGTCAGGAAGGTGCGGAAAGGCATTACTTGGCCGGCAATATCCGACACACATGTTTGAGTGGGGACGACTTTGGTTGACCGTCGGTCGGTCGTCTTCTTAGACGACGTGTATTTGGCCGGCGATTGCTTATGGGTTGGCTGTATGCACCGACTTGTGGTTTGACCTCGTTATTGCACAGTCACTGCCGTGAGCGTCGCCTAGTCCTCGTGCAGATGTTCGTAAGGCTGTGTGTAGTTATTGTGATTTTCACTGACAAGTTTATTTAAGTGTTGTCAGCGTACTACCTCTGAGTTAGTCAGTCGTTTGAGTAAACGACGTGGGTATTTGGGTCCTCCACCCCTTATGGGTCGTCTGTGATCCGTTCTTTTGGTTCTAAAGTCTGTGCTGTTATCATCGTTGGGACGTTGGTGCAAGTTCGGAGCGGAACCTTGGTGCAACTGTGGAGTGGAAACCACCTTGGACATTGGACTCTTGACGGGGTGTCGGTTGGGTTGCCGTCAGATTGAGGATAGTTGGGCAGACTGCCTGTCTCTCCTAAAGGTGAATGGAAGACGCGTGAAAATGAAAATCGAGACATTAAGTATTTCAGTATTACAACAGTGTGATATTTTAACAAATACACAGTTAACACCCATTTAATAAGTGGTGCTGTTTGAAAGTTTGACAAAACACCGATATACCATGTTAAGCAAATTGCATAATGTGAACTTTTAAAAAATACACCGATGCCTGTAGTTAAACAATTAACACAGAGTGATGTTGTAACAAATACACAGATATGGCACGTTAAACAACTCGCACACTGCAACTAATGTCTTCGTGCTATGTACCAAATCTACAAGGAACTTATCTCTTCATTATTTGCGGGTTAACCACAATGATTTCATTATAAGGATGTCTCAGAAGAGTCCAACACCTTAGGAAGGTAGACCCAAAAAGGTGGTTCGTGAAAGTAACTTGATTCGAAAAATACGACGTTACTTTGTTATTAACTCATCACAAGTTCAAAACTGTATTTGCATTTGTGCAAAATGTGCAAAGGTGGATGAAGAACTGATGCATGAACAGGGACCAAATCACTTACAAACTTTTGCTTTAGTTAGCCCATCTAGACGCTCCTTTCAGTCTGTCATTGATGCATGTACTAAAGCTAAGATGATGTGATGGTGATTGTGAAGTTTCATATAGGGTGCTCAACAGCATGGTTGCCTTCACACTTACTCCATATCAGTGTACACATATCGTACCTTAAAAGATGTCTGTTCACAAAGGATACATTGCTTTTAACTGTTCTCTACATATTAGTAGACTTGTTAGCAAGATGTGCTAAGTCTACACAAATCTATAATTCCTACTTATTATAATCCACTTATCGGTCATATGTTCTTTTAACTAACTGCTTTGACAGCCAGAGAGTAAAATCTCAGAACTGTTAAAGTTCAGGTGTTCCTGTGTAACAAGAGACCCCGGAAACTGGAATTCCAGTTGTTACCACAGTAGTTGTGTCTCACACTGTTTCTATGGCTGCCATTTGAACTTACATTGAAATGCATCATAATCGGACTAACTGCAGTGTTCTTTATTTCAGAAACTTATCGTATCTAATACAGCGTACTGGATATTGTATGGAATTTAAGCTGCGTGCACAAGACACTAACATTTTATTCACTAGAGGTAATATTTTCTAGTATCTTATTTAGTGCTTCACAAGCGTGCATTTACTGTTCTTTGAGGCTTTTTGCAAGTTTTATGCTAAATTTAGATGCGATGGTAGCGGATGAGTGTACGTACGAGAGTGGGTAAACATCAGGTGCCTGATCACTATAGGTCATAGCTCACGCCTCTCCAATAGATGCATGACGGACGTTAAAGGTCAAGATGTAACCTGTCACCACTGACTTTTCAAGTCCCCTCCAAGGTATCGCACGATGGCTGAGCGGTTTTCGGCGCTTCAGTCCGGAACCGCGCTGCTGCTTCGGTCGCAGGTCCGAATGCTGCCTCGGGCATGGATGTTTGTGATGTCCTTAGTTTAGTTAGGTTTAAGTAGTTCTAAGTTCTAGGGGACTGTTGATATCAGATGTTATGTCCCATAGTGCTTAGAGCCCTTTGAACCGTTTCTCCCACGACTTTTGAGCAATCGGGGGACTCGGGCACCGAGGGTTCCGTAAAAACTTAATTATGTATATAGATACGTCATACATTCCCGGATGAACTGTCTCGGCGATATAACGTTGTTACCGATATCGACACTGGCAAGATATCATTCTCAGGAATTCCAAGACTTCTGAGAACAACAAACAAAAATATTTTCGTAGTGTAACTTAATTACGAATTAACACTTTTCTAATATCTACAGTTGTTTGTACTGAGAAACCTTATTTATCGCCAAATTTCACGATGGTAGGTCAGCGGGAAATACTCTAAAGCTTTGATGAGTGAGTTAGCGTGTACCAAAATATGGTACATAAATGGTTGTTTTTTTTTTGGATGCATTGAGGTAGAAGCTTAAATGTTTTTTAACGCCAAATGGTCATACTCCTTAGTACGGGGGACAAATTTTAACTTGATACGTCCATACATTCCATAGAAAAAGTGGTCTAAAAAACGGACAGACAGGTAGTCCGAAAATAAATGACAAAAATTGTTTTGTGTAATTCAATTAGAAATTAACACTTTTAATTTTCTTTCCCTGCAGCCACCTTACAATCTTGACTCTTGCCAATTTTTTTGCTTCTTTATCAAGGGTAACTAAGCTACAGGTTTTCATGAGTAGGTTTGGGAGTGTCAAAATGTCTGACATAAATTGTCGCAGCATTTGACTGCCTTGACGTAGTAGCTCAAATTTTATTTATTTGTTTATTTATTTAACCTGGCAAGATTAGGGCCATCAGGCCCTCTCTTACATCTAACCAGGCATTCTACTCATATTACATTCATATGTTTTAGTAGGCATGTTAAACTACATCTAATACAAAAAGTGAGATAAACAATTAGAAAGGTACACCTGGAAAAATACATTATTGAAGAGAAAGATTTTAGATAGGAGTGCTGGTAGCAGGGAGTATGAGGGAGACTCATGGTGAAGGGAGGAGAAGAATAGAGAGACATAATGAAACATAATTAAGGAAATATAAAGGAAGAGAAGACTGCTTGGCTAATGGAGATAGATGAAGAGGAAGGCATCTCAGGAGCAAGATAGGAGACGCTAGCTTGGCTATTTGACAGATGAGAGGATTGGCCTTGCACATTAATTTTGTGGAGAATTTTATGAGGATGATAGTAGGAAATGCTTCAACTTATTCTTAAAAGCAACAGGAGATTGGATTTTCCTCAACGTAAGGGGCAGTTTGTTCCAGAGGCGGACAGCAGCAACTGAGAATGAGTTTGCAAAAGTTTTTGTTTTGTGAGTGGGCACAGTTAGGATACCAGATAAGAGTTACCTCGGGTTTCGATTATGATAGCATGACAGGTTTTTAATCTCTGAAGCTAGGTACTGGGGTGCTTGCGCGACGAGGAGTCGGTGAAGTAGGCATAGAGTGTGGTAGTCACGCAGTTTGTCCGGCCGCAGCCACCCTAGCTCGGAGTATGAAGAACTTACATGATCATATCGGCGAATGTTGCAGGTGTAACGCACACAGGCACTCATGGTTAGCTCTAGCCGTCTTTTGGTTTCACTACTCATGCCTTGTTGAATCACGTCAGAATAGTGGAGGTTCGGTAGAACGAGTGCTTTCACGAGCTGGCGTTTCAAGTCCTGTGGAAATATGTTCCGAAACTTTTTGAGAGCATAGAGACAAGCAGACGTCTTTCGGAACACTGCGACTGTATTCTCCGCCCAGCTGAGATGCTCGTCTAAAGTTACACCCAAGTTCTTGACTGTTTTCTGATATGGTATTGGAGTACCGTCGAGCAGAATAGGAGGTAGCCATTCTCGGAAATCTGAACTTATTAATTTCTGATGGGCTATTAAAGTTACTTGCGTCTTTTTTGCATTTAATTTAAGCCTCAGGTTTTTCGCCCATGTCACTACTGAAGACAGATCATCATTCATCAGAGCGATTGCAGTGTTTCCGTCTTCAGGTCTGACGCTTAGGTAGAGCTGGAGGTCGTCGGCAAATAAATGATGTTTACAGGAGGACAAAACCGACGAAATATCGTTGACATATAAAGAAAACAAAAGTGGTCCTAAGATTGATACTTGTGGCACTCCCAAAGTAACATGTTTCCAGGAAGATTTTTCATTTACGCAGACAACATATTGCTGTCTGTCTTTTAAGTAGCTTTCAAACCATCTCATTGCACTATCAGAGAAATTAAGCTCTTGCATTTTTCTGAGCAATATGTCAAAGTTAACAGTGTCAAAAGCTTTGCTGAAGTCCAGTAGCGTCAATATTGTTGCCTTTCGATTGTCGATGGCATATTTCAGGTCATCAGTTACTTTAATTAGAGCTGTGTTTGTGCTGTGATGTTTACGGAAACTGGACTGAAATTTGTCATATAGACTGAATTCATGCAAGTGTTCAGTGATTTGGTCATGAACAATATATTCAATTTTAAACACCGCCAAGAGACAATAGATCTCAGTATGTGACACAAATTTCAGTTTGATACGTCAACCCGTTCCTGGAAAAAATGGGCCTTAACAGACGGACTCGCAGTCGGATATCGAATGAAAAATAAAAAGTTTTTTCGTCCGACATGATTCGAGATTAATAATTTTAGGATAATTTTCCTTTATTTCTACTGTTAAATAGTCACTTCTTGCCACGTTTCGTGCTGCTAGGTCAACTCTACAGGTTTTGATGAGTAAGTTTGCAAGTACCAAGATATGGGACATAAATGAGCGTACGTTTTGACTACATTGATTCATAAACTTAACTAAGCTCTTAAAATTCCTCGCTGTGTGAGAAGGTGTGTCGATTCCCGACAGGCGACGCATCTGCATCGAAGAGCATATACACCGAAAAACTATTAGTTACAAAATAAATGCTGATGATGACCTCTCGCACTGACACGTCATTCCATGCTGTTGCATATAGGATAGATTGTCACTTTCAGCATCTGCCTTATGTATAGCTTTAATATGTTTTACTCCTGTGAGTCATTCGCACCGGACGGTCGCTGCGACTGATACTACGTCTCTCCTTACGCAGAAGTCGCTGCTCCTTTTATAAATATGACAAAAACCTGAGATACCGTCATTGATAGTTTAGATGCTACCGTGAAGAAGATATCTCAGATAGCTACCAACAACACCGACTTGCGGTTTCATTAGATGGGACTTTCTTCATTTCACACAGAAATGGCACCATGTTATGAAGGTGTGTGCATAATATACCGTTAGTTTATGCGGTACCACATCATATGGATGATGACAGGCTTCCAGCAATCAACGCTTGAGGGTGTACAGGATGTAAGCTTAATTATTTAGCCAAACTGTCTGGTTATCATGTATTCCATTCCATCCTAACTCTCCTCTGTTTCTCCTTTTTATTTCTCACTACCACAATATGCTTTATTCCTAAAGCGCACTCTTCTACATTTCTTCCTCAGTTTAAGACATACGATTTCTGATTTACATTCATTTCATATTCAACAGGACTGTCGTTAGCAAATCTCATCACTGATATCGTTTAAGTGATGAATAAAGTTATCTGAGATCAAGAAAATTTCTTCCTATATATGTGAAGATCCGGAATGAAAATTATTTGGTTGGCGCGCATTCGAACATTCCACACCCAGTTCATCAATTATTTTTTCTAACTTTTATGTTTAGAGTTTGGAACAATAATACTGAAATACGGATCTCTTACGGTATTTCTTTTTGTCGGTCTGAATATCTGTCTGACTCATTGTCTCTGGAAAGCGTAGACATAACGAGTTGTCATTTGTCGAATACTAAGGTTTACAGTGTTTAAAATTTAAACTTACAAGGCCACACAATCAAAAGATACGGCCATTTATGTCTCATTTTTCGATAGTCGCAATCTTACTCTTTAAAATGTATAGCATACTTCACGTTGACCTAGAGTAAATAAATTTAGTAAGAAGTGAGGTTTCGCAGTACAAGCAAAGGAAAAGGTCCTAATATTGTTAATTATCCAAATATTGTTAAATTACAATTATATCGCACAAAATACTTTTGTTTGTCGTCTCTGCCGGCCGGTGTGGAGCTTCAGTTTGGAACCGCGCGACCGCAACGGTCACAGGTTCGAATCCTGCCTCGGGCATGGATATGTGTGATGTCCTTAGGTTAGGTAGGTTTAAGTAGTTCTTGGTTCTAGGGGACTGATGACCTCAGAACCTAAGTCCCATAGTGCTCAGAGCCATTTGAACCATTTTTTCTCTAGAGTCTTGGAATTCCAGGAACCGATATCTTGCCAATATTGATACCGATAACACGCAAAAATCTTCGAGATATTTGATTCACGAAGGGGAGAAACTACCTTTGTGAATAATTAAGTTTTTACATAAACTCACTGCACGGATCCTGCTCGCACTTATCCGGATTGTTTTTATTGCCATGTGACAGAGTGGCATTGTAGTGGAGTTTTCGTAATTTTGGGTATAGTTTAGCCATTCCATTTTTCGCCTCATTGGTTGAATTTTGTTGCGTGCAGGCTACTCGCTGAAAGACTTACGAGGTGGTACTTTAGTTTGGTTATGTAGAAACAGAAAAGACGGGACAGTAATTTACAGCGGAATGCTAATGATCGTAACAACACTCGAAGTTCCACGGAATCGGCAAAAAACTATGACTGTAATATAGATTAAGTTTATAAAGAAATACAAATAGTTGTGCACGTGGATTAAAAAAAATGCTGAAGACTCATTCCAGTCCGAAGCTACGGAACATTTGATGCTGTGATTACTTTGAGATATAGTGGGTTAAAAAGTAACTGAGAGACTTACGGGAGGTGCAAATTGTCATAAAATGTGTGATGAACGATCCATCAGGAATAGCAGGACGAAGCTGTAACTGTAAGAAGTTAACAAAGGCTCTGCGTGCATAATGTCCGCCATGTTATTGTATGTAGAACACTGATATGGGTAGACATTTTGGCTTTAGCTGTTGAAGAACTACCTTCCAACTATTCAGCAATTCCCTCTATCTCGTTCACACATTATTCATTTGCGGGTTCAGATGAAATGTGACTCCAGCGTATTCCACAAGTCTTGCGCACTTTAGTGAAAACAGCAGTTAACAGTCTTGACTTTCATATACTCTCGGGTTAGTAAATCATGTGCCGGATCGTCTACAAGCAGTAACAGCATTAGTTTTCGGTATACAAATACAATGTCGGCACACTCAGCATTGGTAATCATGTACGCCATACTTAAATAATACTGTAAATCAGACCAACAAACCATCATCTCAGTTACAATAGTAAAATTCAATTATTTAAACTGAAGCATAACTCCTAAGCGTAAACTCCCAGCAGAATAAATACATAAACCGACAGCAGCTGACACCTTAAAATACGAATTGATTACTTATCTGTACAACCAGCTGTATCATTGTAATGCAGTATCTACCATGGCATGCCACACTCGACGCGGGCTGCGTGTGGGTCGTGGTGTGGAGGGTGTCTCGACTTTGCCTGATACTTCTCGCAAGTTCATTTGGCACTGCGGTGCGGCGTTATTCGGTCGCCACGACCGGCAGAATCGTTGGGTCGTCAGTGTTAAGCCTTCGCTATTTACTCGTGGTTCATAATAAATTCACAATTCCAGTGGCTGTTTGCACAAAAGTGGCTGTTTAGTGGTCTGCTGCCACATGCATTTAAAAATGAATGTGAATTAGGGACGAAAAAATAAGAATTTTCAATATTTGTTATGTGACATATATTCGCATAGTCGACGGGTTCTGCAAATTTGCTGTGGAACGACATTGCAACACTATGGAGAAAGAAGTCCGAGATTTCGTTAATGATGAAAGAGCAGAATATTACAACACTCGATGGATGTCAGTCATTGTTCTGTACACTGTGAAGCACTCTGTGCTAAATTTGCAAGCAAGGGACACGTTACGAAGTTGATGCTACGAACTTTCTTAAGTTTCACGCGTTATTTCACTGTCAATTTCGATGGAATTGATCGAATAGCCTGAAGGCTTTATATACTACTTCCATGTACGTTGGTGAAGTCAAGGGGAATGCATGGAAAGTTTTTTCGATTTAAGATCTGCTATCCTTACGTTTATCAAAGAGAAGGAAGAGTAGTAAAGAACATATAAATGGCGTTCAGTAGGTATTGCAATACGTCTTTTCCTAGGCCAACTTCGGTTAAAAAATTGCGGTATTTGTTATGGGTCTCTGGGAAATATTCCCCTTTCAGCCCTCATAGTTTCATTAAGTTCCGGTAAGTAGTGGTCCTAAACATAGCCTTCAAAATATCTTCTGTGACGTAGGTGGTTTCCAAGACGAGAGCTGTCTTTGGGATTTTTGGTGGAAAACAAGAGCATCGTAGATACTCATAGGCGCTTGCGGATTGTCTACGGAGACCAGTATAAATAGAAGCACAGTCAGTCCTTGCGCGAGGCTTCTGTCATCTTCGCAAGAACGTCGCGCCAACCTGTCGGATCTGCCGCTTGTCAGCCGGCCGCACACAGCTGCGGGTCCTACAGTGTTGGAACGTGCAGACACTCTCACTGTAGGTGATCCGTGGATTACAGTAAAACACCTCGCTGCACAACTGGACGTCTCTGTTGGTAGTGCTGACACACTTGTTGACCAGTTGGAGTACTCAAAGGTGTGAGCCCGCTGCATCCGTCGCCATCTAACAGAAGACTGGTAAGAGCAACGAAGAAGAACTTGAAAGCCGCACCCTCAGTGGGTAAAGTCATGGAGGCGGCCTTCTGAAAGGGTTATTCGGTTTTATGTTCACGGAAGACTTCGTCGCCACAAAAATGCAAACGAACTTCTCCTTCTCCATGGCAACGCAATGCTTCACAGATGTCCTAGTACCACAGAGGGGTTCAAATAACTTAATTGGACTATTCTTCCTCTTCCACCCTCCTCTCGTACCTTCCATTTGTTTGGCACAGTCGAGGATGCACTCCAACGAAAGCCGTACATGGACAATGAGGAGATTATTGATGCAGCAAGACGTTCGTTCTCACATCTCACGTCGACCAGTAGAGTGGTACAGTGCAGGCATAGAGGCCTTCCCAGTGAGGCAAGCCGAGGGCGCTGAGCGGAGGTTATGATAAAAAATAGAATTTTGTAGCTAAAAGTGTGGGGAATAATATGGTGTATTGGAATCCTGAATAAAGGCAACCTACTTGTAGGATTGCATAACTTATTGAATGCCCCTTTTAGAACTTCCGGAATGGATTGCTGACTTCGTCTTTTAAGTCGACTTGACTGTACATTGCAGGGCAGTTTTTTAAACTTTTTGAATACACTGCTAACCTTACATACAATTTCGAGACCGTTTGCTGTTGCTGTCGAAAGTGCTCCTCTTCATGTGCAGTTGGAACTGATTGACCTGCCATTTAATTCTCATTGAAAAGACATCTTATTTTGCGTTAAAACTGTCCTGCAGTTCTACTTTGTTTTCCCCCTGGAAGAATTTCCTTCTATCGATAATGAGGAAGCAAAAGTGACAACATATTTCGATCAGCATATGTATGTGGAAGGCTTTTCAGGGTTGTGAAACTTAATAAGTAACCATTACTCGGCAACCTGAGTGCAGAAATCTGTGAAATCATCTGCATTTGTCGGCATGTCGACCAGATAGAAATTACGTATGATTCCATCACGCCAAAAATAATTAAATAATACTGAAAATTTGTTTGGTTTGCGATCTATGTTGTCATTAAAATGCCACACATTTGCTAATTTCACCTTTCCACCGTTCCGACACTCAGACAACATGGCGTGGTGGTGGGGGAAAGAGCTGAGTCAGGGAACGGAGCTACGGCATGTCAGCCATGGCCCCGCTAGTGTGCCGAATTCCAGGCCGTCCCAGCTGCGATATGCACCAGTACTTCATGTAAAACCTAACATCAGATTAAGTCCGTACTACAGCCTTAGTTATTTCCTGCTAGCTGAGAAACCGAGCCCTGCCTATTTATATTCCCAGGTTTCAATCGTAAACGAAAAAAAATTAACAGTGTTTGTAGCGTACAGTTCCTGTATGCTTAGTACAACTGCTTCATTTGTTTGCAACACGATTTTGTAACCGTCTCCATGGCAATGCCTCTTCATAGCTTTATAGACGGATATTATTTCCGCCTAAGGTCGCTTGCGCTTTACAATTTAAAGCTGTCAAAAGCTCTGCCTGGTGTGAGGGACTTCCTTAATTAACTAGATTATAGGACTGTTTTAGTAGTGAAAAATTTATTAAAACTTCATACATGATGCAGCGTTTTAAACGCATTTCAGTTTTTATGACATTAGAGTTCTCGGACTATGTGTCGTACAGTGATACATTTGTTCAGGCACATTCAGCGGCACACATTTGGACACTGTCTGCAGAATGTATTGTGAACAGAGTCAGTAGAAATGAAGTAATAAACTTAAACGTCATGGAGAATACGACACTTTGTCAAGCTCGTCAGTGTTTATGGCGTTGTACTTCCTGTGCCATGAGTGCTACATGACATAATTTTGTATGCGAATTCACAGGCCTATGCGGATACTGTTTGCGATATCTATTACGAAGAGAGTTAGTACCACAGAGTAATAAATTTATACGTCGTTCATGATGCGGCAGTTTTTCAAACACGTCATCGTTTATGACGTCATAGCTGCGTGCTATGATGATATGTGGTTCTCACTCCCACAGCAGTTGTTGCTTGACAGTGAAGGATATGTATGCCAAGTTTTATTGAAATCGGTCCAGTGGTTCTTGTAGTATGTACGGATTCCTCCCGAAAGGCTAACAGGCTACTCTCGCGCAAACGGTGAAAGACGAGTGACCGTCTACTGCCTTACAGGCAATCCGGCTAGCAGTGGCAAGGCTGGAATCTACTAGTGCGAGCTAGGGGTATATGAACGGGAAAGCGTAGGTCCAGAATACCGGCATTGGGGCGCTGCCTCTGTCTCTAAGACTGCCTCCCTGGTGGCTACTCACGTTCTGTTCTGGAGCCGCCCACCCGGGACTCGGTAATTTGCTGTAACTGCCGCTCGATTGCACCGGACCGTGAAGGCAGGTCTCAAGATGAGGCCGCACGCCTGACCCACATCCGCAACAAGTTCCACGTTGCACGCCGCCTGTTTCACCCCTGCCCCCCTCCTGGTCATTTTCTTTACCTCGTCCAACTTCCCTCAGCTTCATTTCAAACTTCCGTCTTGATACATTTCGTCGGTTTGCTTGCCGAGAGGTAGACTCAAACTTGTCAGGAGTTGTTTCGCAGAAATGCGAGCTTCTTGCTACCCGTGACTGTGGCGGAACTCGAGGAAAACAAAGTTCGTTGGCTGCAGGCCTGTGCAGATGGAGAGGAGATTATTAATTCATAAATATTTCCAGAGAGAAAAATTAAATCGTGAGAAACAATTAACTGCTCCACGAAGGACTTGGCGTCGCATTTTTTTTTTATTATTTTTTCGTGCTTCTGTGTAATAGCGTACCAGTCCCTTTTTATAGGTTTTAAACCTTTTCGTATCCACGACACTGTATCACTGATATGTGAATGTATGTATCCATTTTTTTAGGTTATATTTGACCATTTGTTCTATCCATAGACGCACTGAGAGGATATTCTCGAATTCGTGGAGCATATCAGAAACATTACCTAATATGTATTAGAAATAAAAACGAAATGTTAATATTCTTCCCGCATAACCAATGCCCATCCAGGCCACCATGTGCTGTTGTTTTTCGGGGTGCACTCAACTTCGTGGTTCCAATTGAGGAGCTACTCGACCGAATAATGGCGCCTCCGGTCAAGAATACAATCATAATGACCGGGATAGTGGTATGCTGACCCCACGCCACTCCTATCCGCATCCTCCATGGAGGATGACAAAAAAACAAAAAGAATGATTCAAATGGCTCTGATCACTATGCGACTTAACTTCTGAGGTCATCAGTCGCCTAGAACGTAGAACTAATTAAACCTAACGAACCTAAGGACATCAATCACATCGATGCCAGAGGCAGGATTCGAACCTGTGACGGTAGCGGTCGCTCGGCTTCAGACTGTAGCGCCTAGAACCGCACGTCCACTCTGGCCGGCGAGGATGACACTGTGCTCTGAGCAGAGCGCGGCTTTACAAGCACTGTTTCACCTGCTCTCATAGTGAGTGACGTAAACAGTTCGTGAAAACAAACGCTAGTAGAACAGCATGCATGATGTTTTTCATAAACAGAAGTTTCTTTATGAAATTCGTACTATTTCCTCGCATCGTGATGAAATTGTTTTTGATTGTGCTGATGATAATATCAGTTTTCAGATTATTCACTCACTGAAAGAAGTAAAAACGCTACATATTTCGTAGAGTTATATAAAAGTCATACAAGGACAGTTAAAATTCTAAATCGAGGTTCCCCTTGATTAATTTTTGACGACATCTTATATTTGTTTCATGTCTATATGTATGTTCATTTATATTTTCTAAACCTGTGGAAACGGATCCTACACGACATCATAATTATTAGAGAGTGCAAATACGTGTGATATATTACTACGTAAGTCATGAAACGTACCCCAAATATGTGGAGTTGCCACCTAATAGTTAAGAAGTCCGCATTCGCAAACTGACGCAATGTAAACAGTTTAACGAATCTTAATTTCCGAGCTGAAGAAGTGGAACAGTGGCATGTGGGTGCTAATGGAAATTTGAGAACTCACCAAAATAACGACGAAGACTTCACCCAGACGTAGCTGGCCCAGCAGGATCCTTCGGCCTCACGATCTAGTGCAGACCTTCATAGCTTACTGAATCCGTAGATAGCTTAAATAGTCACCTGAGTGGCCCCTACTAACTGTTCACACTCCATCAAGAACACGAATAATGCTCTGCGTTGTGCGGAAAACAATAGCCGCAGGAACAAACAATGGAGCCAGTTCACGACGATGACTCAATAATATAAAAATAACGGAGAAAGAAGATGAATTGTTTTTTTTTTCGTAAACTACAGGGAGACGCACAGTTTTCATGGAGGTAAATAAAGGAAGAGAAATATTTAAATGAATGTGAGAAAGGACTATATGATATAAGACAAGATTCGTAACACATTCCTTATGTATGTATAGTAAATGATTTATTTGTAATTATAATGTAATGTAAGGAAGTTTTGGTGAAATACATGACATATAAGGAATTTGATAAAAACGAGGTTACTGCATAGCTCACACATATTAGTCAAAAGTACATCTAAGACATCTAAGAATAAAAGACAAATATGCTAATGGAAGCTTCGGCCACGAAAGTGAACGATTGCATCTTGTCCTTTTGGGTAAAAAATGCAAAATGTTTAAATTTATATAAATTAATAAAAAAAGGAAATTTTGCACAATTTCCTATTCACAGTCCACAGTAAGGGGCAGATGTAATGGAAGTAGCCAGATGTTGCCAAAGAGATATACGTAAGATAAAAGAAGGAAGCGATGTGCTACAACAGAGATGCTGTTAAATGCGAGAAATGTGACTTTCATTCGGGAGAAAACGAGAAATCTTTCGTTTGTCTTGAAGAAGGGATGACGCTAAGATTTTATACCTCCTCTTATTGTAACAGTTCTGTTACTCATATTGGGTTTTGGGTTAATACGAATAAAGTCAAGTAAAATACAGTAGCTGCCTATTTATTTGAAAAACAGTTAATTTTATCGTATCGAAATACGAGTTTCTTTCATTAGGCGTCACTATCAACATTTAGCAAGTTCTACGGCGGCTGTATTCAAAACGACTACCACAGCAGAAAGAAAAGGTAAAGTTTCCCACTAAGAATAAAATACAAATAAGAACATTTACTGTTAGGTTTCGTATAAAGTTTACTTAAGATATGTTTGTTGGTGTCTGTTTGGCAGCTGGCCATAAAAGCGTTTGATTAACTTCTATTTATGACTTCACAGTTAAAAATAATATACTATTTCTAATTAAAAATCTCTTATTCATTATTCAACCAGTAGTAAAAACAAAATGTGATACAGTAAGATGTTTGTGACAAAATATCTCCAAAGAACAAAAATAACAACATGAGCAAAAGCACTCGGTACACAAAAATTGATATTTAGCACTGGTTTTTGTTTCAGATTGTTACTTTTGTTCCTTAGGTCGTTTGTACCAAACATTGTATTTAAGTATCATACTGTGCATTTACACTTCGTTTGGGTGTTTGTGATCAGGTTGTTACCTTTGCTCTTTGGAGCTCGTTGTCACAAACACCGTAATTACGTATTTTATTGTGTATGTACACTTGGCTTACAATTATCCTGCTTCACTTTCGTTCTCTCTTTCTATTTATCATTCCTTACATCACTTTTATGACCACTACACATGCTTTATGTATATTAACATATATTTCTTCAGTTGGTACATTTTTGTCCCTTGTTAAATCTAGTAGACTGTGTTGTATTTTACTTGCACAAAGTGTGCCGAATGCTATGTTTTGAATGTTCCACCTTTTTTTCTTATGGCAGTAAAAATATCTATGGTGACCATGATACTTTTTCTTTTGTGTGATTTTACTTTCATGTACTTTCACCCACCTTATGATTGCAGTTACAGTTAAAAGATTATGTTTCTGACATAGACTCACATTATAATTTTTGTTAATCGATTTATGGTTTAATTGCTTTTGTAGCATATTATTTTAATATTAATTCAGCTACCAGCTTTAGGTAGTCTAGCTAAATAAATTTTTCTTTGCTAAAAAGGACCTTAATATGGCGTAACAGTTGCGCCGAAACTAGTCGTTTGAAAGAAATTTCTTAGATGATACAGCTATGTTGGTTCGTTTCCTTGATTTACATTGTGAGCTGTCCAAGACGTTCATCATGTGGGTAGTGCACTTAAGACTTTGTAAGATAGTGTAACCTCCAAATAGTTAAAAGAAAGTATAACATTCAAATTTAGTGTAACCTCCCAACAGAAAATTCCGTAACCCACTGAAGACTTTGTAAGAGAATGTAACCTCCCAACAGTTAAAAAAAAAAGTATGACATTCACATTTAGTGTAACCTCTATCAGAAAATTGGGTAACCTAATAATAAAAAATCTGACGCATATACAACAATTCAATAATTGACTGGCTATGTATCTAAACTGTTAAATTTGGACGTCAGCAGTGGTGCATCATGGCCCTGAAAGGTCATACTGAGTAAATTGAAAATTCTTACCTCAATTAAGTCGCCAGATAAGGCGTATATATCTGCTCCTGTAATACATTTTTCTGGCACAGTCCAGTGCAATGCTGGCAGATAGGTTTGTCATGTATAAAAAGAACAACTGATTTTTCTTTGCAATAATCGTGATGACCATGGATTGGAGAAATTAATAAATTCTTTAAATTGAGAAGAATAGTTGTCAAAAGCTAATTTTTCTAAGAAAGATTATTATTAAGAGATTTTTTAAAACATTTACATGGGACTAGATATAACAATAGTACATATGTGCGAGACTGCCTTTACCGTACACTATACCGCTCAGGCTCCGCCATCTCTCCCCACGACTGGCCCAGCCAACTCCACACACATGACTCTCCCTACTACTTACTCCTACTACCACACAGTTCCTACTGCTGGCAACACTGCCCTCTGGTCTGAGATTCTCTTATAGCTTACATATAGCAGGCAGCGCCGTGAGCAATCCATCGAAATTACATCTGCTCGAGTGCGCTAGCAACAAATTGCTTAGTCATGGACCTCTTACAACTTGCCAGAGTTGATGATGAAGTTTGGCACCTCATTATCGTTCACTCACTTTTGGGATTGTTGCTGAGTGATAATGTTAAATTCTTTTAGCAGTCTCCGTTCATTCTGATGAATTAATCTAAGTACTCATCCCATTTATATGAGATCAAGATCGTGAATTTAAATTTTAGACCCTAGGAAGGTCATTCCACACTTAAACATCAGTGGTTTTTGTATCTTATGTTGTGAACTCTCTCCATTAACTATCATCGGAGCAATGGCAGGAAAACAACGAAGCAACATCGTATTTATTTCTGGTGATATGTTTGTATCGTATGTTTATGTTTTTTCAAAAGGAGAAGAAGAAAATTTTTCTTTTCGTCCAGCTTCTTCTGTAAGTATATAAACTTCATTCACTCTTAATTTTTATTGTTGCTATTACCAAATCCCAGTAAGAAAAGATAGCAACAAGAGATTGGTGGCTCAGACAACACTCTACAACAAACACCGTGACGACAGACAAATTCATGTCGCAGCTAATTACTGAACAATCCAAAATGTAGTATGGACTCTACCGCTGCGACAAATAGCTACGAATTTTTGACAACGACTTTGGCTCTGCTGATGGTTATAGTGTTACAACTTAAATGGAAAGCTATTTGATAATTTTATTCTGCTACTGTTGAATGAAAAAAATTGCGAATTCTTCTTGGTTTTATTTACATAGCTACGTAAAATAACATACAAATTCCAAGTAATAGAGAGCGTTTTTCCTCTGAACATTGAATTTCAAAAACAACCCACAAAGTTTCTGACCACTTCCATTAAGAACTTCGTGGGAGCTGTATAGCGATATCATTTACGAATACCAAGCAACAATACACAAAATGGTCATTGGAAAGCTTCGAAGCTACCAACAGTCACATGGATTTGGATCCTTTTCACCATTTAGGGGCAAATCAAGAGCGGAATGTAGCGGAAGCAGTGCACAGGCTAGCTGGTATCCGTTAAATATTTAGACTTCAAGGTTAAAAGTATGAAGCCACAGAATAATACATTGTCCGCATCAAATTTTTTTTCTGTATTAATGATCATAATATTCAGTTTCTTGTCTTCTGACTTCTAAACTGAATTGATTACTGTGAGTCTCAGAATTATTAGTTAACTGAGCCCCTCCTTGATTTCGGTTCCACCGATATACCTCTGCATCTTTGTGGTAATCGCAAAATTGTATTTCTGTGTGTCACAAGACTGCATGTAGACATAGGCGATTTAGAGGAGCAGAGTGTTTAATATTTTACTGCTTCGTGGGACAAGGTTAATTTGCCATTAATTTTTATTCATTGAAGTAAGCTTTGGTTGCAAACTGTCAAAGTAAGTATTTTATTTGTTCGTATATTAAGGAAATTGTAATTGTTATGGAGAGTTATCTACCACAGTGTTTCTAATTCCTTATGAGGCATGAGCTTTGCTATTCTTGCGCTGATATTATATAACATCGGTCTTGCCAGCGCCGTTTGCAAACCGGAAAGATTCAAATCTGAGAGAGTCTAAATCAAATCCAATTGAGTACCTTAAATATAATAGCCTGAAATACGACGTTAGATAGTCTCGGGAGCTGAAGCTTCCTGAAAAGCCAATACGCTCTCGCCTCTCCTCTCAGATTTCATATAAGGCGAGCACGATAAGCATTTCGCTGAAAACCATTTCAGTGAGAGTACTTGCAGTAATGAAACTGATAAAAGAAGCTCTTATTCACGTTATTATTTGTAATTATTTACCTGAAATAGTGAGCATTTTTCTGCTTTAACATTCAGATAGTAAATGTTACTAAGAGCCAATTGTGGCAAAAACCTTTTAATATTCCTTCTGGGCCCTTCATGCCAAACTATTGCTAGATTGCTTAATGAACAGTGCTAGTAGTTGGTACAATTTTGCCTAATGGTGCTGCTGACTGTTTCCTTTTACGTAATCACAGTTTGCTTGATTAGTAATAGAAGCATTGTTCAATTCCCGTTTGTTCTGCTACTGCTTCCTTTCAATACAGATCTTTTGGGGAACTGAAAATAGTCCATACGTTAACCATTAGAAGCACGATCACTGTCAGATTAAACTACTTTCACAGGGCTGCTGGTGTTCTGCAAATTTAGTTGTAGCCGGTGGTATTATACGGGGAATAGATATGAAGTGTACATTGTTCTCAGTGCTAAATCTTTTTAATAACAATCAGTCATCCCTGTAGATATTTTTCTGATACCAGCGTTAGCAACTTCCTTTCACTCTAAGTGGCTTTAAAAATGGACAATGTTTTTTAGTTTAAATTTAGTCGAATACCTTAAAAATCACTTTAAATCAGCGTCAAGCTCTACATGAATACAAACTTGGACCTCAAAATATGCAGTGTGCCTGTGTTGCCAAATAGCATGTGTTGGAAGGTATTCACCCAGTTTGTTGTATAAATTTACCGTAAGAAATCAAAGAAAGGCTGTAGAACACATTGCATCACAATTATTCACTTGACAGAATCATACGGATTCCATACGAAAATGTTGCATGAAGAACCGCTTCTAGAAGGGAGAGAGAGAGACGATACACAAGGAGTTTCTAATAATAGTAAAAAACGTAGTAGGGTTTTGTGATTGGATCGTAAACTATAAAATTAATCTGGGCGGTATTCTTGCTTGTTAATACAACACTTCTCATCACATTGAAGCGCGTCGTCAGCTTGCGCTTATATCGAGCGTCAAACGCAAAACATAGTTATTTTTTGTAGGACATCACTCAACCACAGTATGGATTTATACACTATTTAGGGAGACGAGTGGTAGTTAACCCTTTCGACACCGGGCGAGGTAGTGGAGCTCCTCCGTTGCAGTCGCTACCGAATGCCAGCAGCAGGTGGGCGCCCGATAACGCTGACGCTTGAGACGTTCAGAGGCAGACAGTCCGCAGAGACGTCTTGGGCAAAGATGTTACTGGGCGGGAATATTATTTCCGATGTGTCAGGAAGTGAAGTATACCGTAGCTCTGTTACAATTATACTCAGGAATTCAGCATGCAGACGAGAGGCGATATAAAAATTTAGGGAACGAGAGATATCGACCGCCAGATGTAGCATTCAGAAAATATTCGGTTTACTCTTTGACCACGGCGCACACGCAACACAAGAGCTCGAAGCGAAAACAAAAGTTCCTCCAGGAGTAGCTTTCTTCTTCCTCTATTAAGGAGAAGGACTCTGGCAATAAAAGTTTTACGAAATGTTTCAATGATTTCGCGGCCGGTACATTTGTGTACAGGTTTTTCATGTACATATGGAAACGTAGATGACAATCTTCGGGTTGACAAGTGTCTTGTAGGCAGCTAACTGTTTCCTATTACGTATCGAATATTCCACCTCAAAGGTTGTATTATCGTTTAATATCTGAATAGCAAATTTAGCGTCCCTTCAGGAAGGGCTACCCATACCGTTGAAAATTAATTTCGCCGAATGCTAAATTTTGTGAGCTTTTGTTTGCGCACGTAACGCAGGGGCGCTGGGGTTCCTGACTGCAAATCTGCTGTGATGGAGTTATAAACAAGCAATTCTTTTAAATCTTTTCAAAGGCTGCTGTAGGGTTCGAATCAGTATGGTAATTACCATGTGGGCAAATAACATTTCGACTTTACTAACGTAACCATTCCTACAAATAATTACATCCGACTTACCTTAATCAGGTCGCCCGGTTAGCCGTGCGGTCTAACACACTGCTTTGCGGGCGGGAAGGCATGTCGGTCCCCGGCACGAATCCGCCACGCGGATCAGTGGCGAGGTCTGGTGTTCCGTCTGTCTGTCGATGGTTTTATAGTTTTTAAGGAGATTTTCCATCTGCCTCGGTGAATGCTGGCCAGTTCCCCTTACACCGCCTCAGTTGCACTATGTCGGCGATTAGTGCTCAAACACTTTCTCCACGTACGCGTACACCACAATTACTCTACCACGTAAACTTTGGTGTGAGACGTTCCCGGTTGGTCCACTGTGGGCCGAACCGCAGGATAACCCTGGGTTCGGTGTGGGGCGGCGGTGGGGTAAGTGGATTACTGTAGCCTATTGTGGGATTGTGTGTCACTGAGGCTACGGCGGGGACGAAGCCTCTTCGTCGTTTCTAGGTCCACAGTTCAATACAGTACAATACCTTAATCAGCCATAACTAGAATAATATCATCCTCATCCATTTTTTTCTCTGATACCTATCACGAGTCGGTGTTCTTGTGAAGAATGTGTTTTGTTTACTGCTTTCTGGATATACGGACAGTTCGTCATTTTCAATTATGGCCTTATCTAAGGCCAATTTTCCATCAGCTGCGAGAGAGGTAGGCACCTTATTATATGAATGCATCTTTAATTGATACTTTAAGCCTTGGTTTGAAAGCTCAGCCGTGACTGTCTGAATACAATGTTTGTGGGATTAATAACAGATTCAACAGCTGTGCTGACGATCATCGAAGGTGTTGTAGAAAGTCTACTGTTTATTTGTTTAAGTTTCCTAAGCTTCTCACAGCGATCTTCTCTAGTCTGCTACGCTTTTTCCCATATACCTAAAATAACAGAATTGATCAGATAGCCAAAAGCACAAAAATCTAAAATCTTAAAAGCTTTAAAGTAGGTGCTACATGCAAGAACGTTTAGTCTATCCGTAACAATGAGTCACTTTGTAATATAGTTTGAAATAATGATTTTAGCGCATCCGTAAGTCGCTGCAGGTGGACTTTCAAAATGATTAACTTTGATGTGCCTATGCATGTAGTACGGAATAACTTTATCCGCAAGACAGTTCTTATCAAATATAACATTCAAGGTGGTTTTCTTTGTTTTCACTTTGTAAAAATCCCAAGCCTCTCTCTTCGTTGCCCGTATAGGCAAGCTGCAGTTAAAATCACTCAACTTCATATTCTTATTAATGCTCATTTATTTAGCAAAGGTGTATTAGCCTAGCCATTTTATGCATGTATCTTGCAATTGTGAGTTTCTTCTGCTCACTGAATATGCCTATTTGCCTAAGGTAGGAACGCCTTGCACGCTTCAGTATCTTTCTTCTTCCTGTTCTTATTAAATTTTTTTCATGTTGTTTCTTGCTGATGTAGCGTTTTCAGTAGGTATCTGGCTGTTACCTCCCAGTTCTTTGGGACTCTTCATCACATTTCATGCGTCGGTTACGAGTAGGAACAATTTTATCGCTGATGCAATGAAGCATTAACGGTGGCTATCTGGCTTTTACTTCCCTCTTCTATGGTACTTTTAACTACGCTTGACGCCTCGGTTATGCTTAGCAAGAATTTTTATCGGTAAGCTCAGTTATAGTGCAATATTTAATAGTTGAAATTTATACCAAAGCGCGTAAATAACAAGTTGTTTCTGCTGGCATTAGACTTTATCAGCACTCTTTTGAATAATGAACAACGGCAACAATATGATCCTTCTTTGGTGATTTTACCCGACGAAACCAATCGAATTCTTTTGAGCATCAGGAGCAACAAGTAAAAGGAAATGTCAGATACCTCAAAAATCGGATATAAGCTACGAAGAAAGCCATAAGAGCATCCCTAGAGGTATCCTACTTAATTACAAAATCCAGATGCCCACACGATATTGATGAGAAATTAATTCTTCCCGCAGCTGTCAAACTGAAAGAAATAATACGTGGAGAAGAGTTTGGCGAGAATCTGTAATCGTATTGATGCGATAATGACTGACATGGAAAATCAATTGCTACCATGTATTCGCGATAATCCAAAATTTGCACTGCTGCTTGACAACAGTACTGATTTGAAAATCTTTGCCAGTGTCTCGTTTGTGTACGTTACTGTTATGAAAATGAAGTGCCCGAGGGCATTTTAATTCGGGCAATTCTGGAAGGGAGACTTACAGCCGAAGATGCTTTCTTTCCTGATCCTTTTTTGTTGACAACAATCTGTCATAGAGAAATTCTATTGTTACATGTACCGACGGGGTGCAGCATTTACTGCAACTAAAAATGTTCTCATGTCCAGAGTGTCTGCTGTTCCACCTTTCGTAAAATTTACGCATTGCATAATATACAGGAGGCTTTGGCTTCTAAAGAAATACAAAACGAAGTCAATAAAGTGATGAACGATGTAATAAGTGTTGTGATTTTGTGAAAGCTCGAGCTTCAAACATTATGCCATTTTCCATTCTTTGTTAGGAGGTGGGTTCTACACATGAATTCGCTTCTATTTGCACACAGAACTACTTTGGTCGTCTCGTGGTAATGTGCTTCATCGTGCTGTGAAGGATTAACTTTGTCATTTACGACTTAACTACAGTTCTGTACTCTTAGCTCGTTACTGGATGAAAAATGGCTTCCTGAGTTGTGATGCTTAAACAATGTTGTTGAGGAGCTGAATGGTCTTAACATATAAAGTCAAAGACGAAAGAATGAAAATATTCTTTCTAAACGAGAATAGGCTTGCATTTAAGAGAAGAACTGGGCTTAGGAAATCACAGAAATGTTTAATTCTCTCAATGATTTTGAGGAGCAAAAAGGTTTGAAAGTACGTAAAATCGGAAAAACTAGCGTAGAACATCTTGAAGACGTTATAGGATAGATAACCAGAACCTTCTTGTGAGCGTGAATGACTCCACAGTACGTTCGATAAGATTATAACAGATCACTCGTCAACACTAGGACAGGAGGAGCTAATAGAACTGCCAAGTAATAGCAGACTTCGACATGAATTTAAATCGTAGCCTCTTTGGAAAATTTTTGGGTGCAGACTCTGACTGGAGACACCAATTTAGCAAGAAGGGTAGAAGACTTGTTATGACCCGTCACATAAACTTACTTGAGAAAGTCAACACTTTCCACAATAGCATTAACCAGTACAAAACGTCGGTCTCGATTGCAACTGGAAGCGGATATGGGAGTTGCTGTTTCAAAGGCACAGTCAAGACTACATCAGCTTTCCTCACAAATGAAACCAGACACATCACAACAAATCTCAGAAAATTTCCGAATTTTGAACAATTTGTACTTTTACTCTTGTTTATTTTCTCTTTGAATCACCAGTCTGAATATAAAAGTTTATAAATGGCCATTTAAATGTTCACTATTGTTCTGACGCCATTTCTATGCCGTGTTCTTTCCAATATTACAACGTTCCTAACGAATGAGAACTAATGTAGATGAAAACAGTTAAACTTTAAATAACTAACTAACTTGTAAAAATATGTAGCTCAATTCCAGTAACTTGTCATGCAACTGTTGTTGTTCATAAACTAGTTGTAATTGTTAGATTTCACGTCCTTTGAATAATAGAACTGTATGGTTATTGGTGTAAAACTGAAAGGAGCACAAAAAGATTTACTTATTGTCCAGGTGTATATGCCAACTTCAGAACATAATGACCAAATTGTAGAGGAAACGTACAATGTAATAGAGAGAATAATGGACGAAAATAAAAAATGCTGCAAAATATTAATGTGAGATGGGAATGCCATTGTGGGAGAAGGGAAAGAGGGAAACATAGTAGGCAGTCATGTTCGTGGAAAGAGAAATGACAGAGGTGAATGGTTAATTGACTTCTGCAGGGAAAGGCAGCTGATAGCGACAAACACATGGTTCAAGAACCACAAGAGGAGGCTCTACACCAGGGAAATCACCAGGGCATAAATACAGAAACAAAATCGATTTTATACTGGTAGAAGAAAGATGCAGGAATGGAATCAGGAAGGTGCACACATTACCAGGTGCAGATATTAATAGTGACCACAACTTACTTATGGCAGAAATACAAATAAGAATGAAAAAACTGAAGTTTATAAATGGCCATTTAAATGATGAAGAATTGGGATTTAAAGAAGATAAGATCCAACAGAGAACAAATTATAGAAATGCTCTCTCGGGACTTTCTACACACATTAAGAGACAAAGAAGCACCTGATAATGCCAACGAGTACTGGAATATGCTTAAAGAATGAATTATTAGAACAGGACAGCTAAATATAGGATATGTAAAAGGGAAAAAGTAAAAAAAAGAAACCATGGGTCACACAAGAAATGATTTCCAATATGGAGGAGAGAAGAAAATAGAAGAACAAGAACACTGAAACTGCAAGAAAGATATGTCGAAGGTTAAATAATGAACTGTGAAGAGAAACAGAATATGCTAGGAAAAAATGGCTAAAAGAGAAATGGGATGAAATTGAAGAACTGGATAGGAAGGGAAGATACGACTTTCTATACAACAGAGTAAAGACTATGACATGGGAACAAAACAGAGCAGGAAGTGCTACTATGGAAATTTTGAGTAAAGACGAAGAGGTAGTGTACAAGATCGTGACAATGTCCTCCAGAGATGGGAAGAATAAATAAAAGAGCTATATGACAGAAATAACAGACCAGAAACTCTGGAACTTGAATCACACAACAGTGTAAGTGATGACGAGAAAGGACAGACCATCATAATGAAAGAAGTAAATTCTTCCGTAGCTGCAATGAAAAATTGCAAAGCGGTAGGTACAGATACAATACCGGGAGAAATACTAAAATGTTTGAACTACGATGGAATAAGAGAAATATTGAGGTTATGTAATAAAATATATGACAGTGGTGAATGGCCTGAGGGCTTTCTGACAACAGTAATGATTCCATTACCGAAAAAACAAGGAACCAAGAAATGTAGCGAGCACAGGACAATCAGCCCATTTCACATGCAGCCAAAGTGATGTTAAGAATAATTAATAAAAGACTGGAAAAAGGTAATGGAGGAGAAACTTGTCGAGGAGCAGTTTGGCTTTAGACGGAATACGGGCGCCAGAGATGCAATAGGGCTCCTACGAATCTTGGGAGAAAGGTTTAGTGAAAAACGAAGAGGCCTATATACATGCTTCATCTATCTAGAAAGGGCATTTGACAATGTGGTTTGGGACAAGCTGGCGACTATAATGAGGGAAAAGAGAGTGGACTGGAAAACCAGAAGACTTATAAACCCATTATATCTTAACAAAAAAGTCTCAGTTAAGGTGAGAGGAGAAAGAACAAACTGGATCAGATTAGGAAAAGGAGTAAGACGAGGATGCTGTTTATCACCTTCTCTTTTTAACCTCTACTTGAAAAATACTACTGACCAATGCTCATTAGATGACGAAGGAGTAAAAATTAGAGGAAGAAGAGTAGGATGTTTGAGATTTGCTGATGACATGGTCCTTCTAGCCACAGGGGAAAAAGAGTTACAGGATTTGGTGGACACCATTGCAACTGACAAAAAAAAATATGGAATGAAAATTAACACAAATAAAACAAAAGTATTGGCAGTAGGAGGAAATAAGGAAATCAAAATTATGCTGAATGGATAAACACTAGAACGGGTGCAAAACTTTAAGTTTCTTGGAAGCAGGATAGACACCGACTGGAAGTGCACCACAGAAATTAAAACAAGGATAGCAATGGCAAAAGAGGCGTTTTATAAGAAAAGGAGAATCCTCTGCAGTGGTCTGGACAGAGAACTCAGAAAGAGACTCATAAAATTTATTGTATGGAGTGTTCTTCTATATGCCGCTGAAACATAGACTATGAGGCAAAAAGACAGGGAAAGGGTGGAGGCTTTTGAGATCTGGATATGGCCGAAGATGGAAAGAATAAGTTGGATTTACAGAATAAAAAATGAAGAAGTACTGAGAAGAGTGGGAGAGAAAAGACAGTAATGTAATAAAGAGAAGGAAAGGAAATTGGACTGGTCATATATTAAGAAAGAATGACGGACTGATAAAAACAGTTTTAGATTGTGCCGAATGGAAAATGATCACCCGTGGTCTAAGGGTAGCGTCTTTTATTCATAATCAAAACGTCTTCTATCCCAGGTTCGATCCCTGCCACTGCTTAAATTTTGATAAATAATGGGCATTGGCGGCCGAAGACTTCCGGCATACGAAGTCAGCCTCATTCTGCCACTGGCCTTGTCGAAGAGGGCGGTGGAGTGGATAGAGGTTCAGGGCACTCTCTCATCCTAGGGGTGGGAAATTGCCCCTAAAGGCAGAAGAATAAGCAATGATCAACGACATGAGGATGCAGAAGGCAATGGAAACCACTGCATTAAAGACACGTAACGTGTATCCGCAGGACATGTAGTGGAAGAAGTGTCATGATGATCTCTCCATTGGGAAAAGATTCCGGAATAGTCCTCCATTCGGATTTCCGGGAGGGGACTGCCAAGGGGGAGGTTACCATGAGAAAAAGATTGAATAATCAACGAAAGGATAACGTTCTACGAGTCGGGACGTGGAATGTCAGAAGCTTGAACGTGGTAGGGAAAGTAGAAAATCTGAAAAGGGAAATGCAAAGGCTCAATCTAGATATAGTAGGGGTCAGTGAAGTGAAGTGGAAGGAAGACAAGGATTTCTGGTCACATGAGTATCGGGTAATATCAACAGCAGCAGAAAATAGTATAACAGGTGTAGGAATCGTTATGAATAGGAAGGTAGGGCTGAGGGTGTGTTACTGTGAACAGTTCAATGACCGGGTTGTTCTAATCAGAATCGACAGCAGACCAACACCGACAACGATAGTTCAGGTATACATGCCGACGTCGCAAGCTGAAGTTGAACAGATAGAGAAAGTGTATGAGGATATTGAAAGGGTAATGCAGTATGTAAAGGGGGACGAAAATCTAATTGTCATGGGAGACTGGAATGCAGTTGTAGGGGAAGGAGTAGATGAAAAGGTTACAGGAGAATATGGGATTGGGACAAGGAATGAAAGAGGAGAAAGACTAATTGAGTTCTGTAACAAGTTTCAGCTAGTAATAGCGAATACCTTGTTCAAGAATCACAAGAGGACGAGGTATACTTGGAAAAGGCCGGGAGATACGGGAAGATTTCAATTAGATTACATCGTGGTCAGACAAAGATTCCGAAATCAGATACTGGTTTGTAAGGGGTACCCAGGAGCAGATATAGACTAAGATCACAATATAGTAGTGACGAAGAGCAGGCTGAAGTTCAAGACATTAGTCAAGAAGAATCAATCCCCAAAGAAGTGGGATACGGAAGTACTAAGGAATGACGAGATGTGTTTGAAGTTCTCTAACGCTATAGATACAGCAATAAGGAATAGCGCATTAGGAATTACAGTTGAAGAGGAATGGACATCTCTAAAATGGGTCATCACAGAAGTTGGGAAGGAAAACATAGGTACAAAGAAGGTAGCTGCGAAGAAACCAAGGGTAACAGAAGAGATACTTCAGCTGGTTGATGAAATGAGGAAGTACAAACATGTTCCGGGAAAATCAGGAATACAGAAATACAAGTCGCTGAGGAATGAAATAAATAGGAAGTGCATTGAAGCTAAGTCTAAATGGCTGCAGGAAAAATGTGAAGACATCGAAAAAGATATGATTGTTGGAAGGACAGACTCGGCATACAGGAAAGTCAAAACAACCTTTGGTGACATTAAAAGTAATGGTTGTAACATTAAAAGTGGAACGGGGATTCCACTGTTAAATGCAGAGGAGAGAGCAGATAGGTGGAAAGAATACACTTAATGCCTGTATGAGGGTGAAGATGAGTCTGGCGACATAACATCTGACTTTCGGAAAAGCATCATCCACACAATTCCGAAGACGGCAAGAGCTGACAAGTGCGAGAATTATCGCACAATCAGCTCATGCATCGAAGCAGCTTACAAGAATAATATACAGAATAATGGAAAAGAAAACTGAGAATGGGCTTGGTGACGATCAGTTAGGAAAAGTAAAGAGACGAGAGAGGCAATTCTGACGTTACTTCTAATAATGGAAGCAATCCTCAAGAAAAATCAAGACATGTTCATAGGGTTTGTCGACCTGGAAAAAGCGTTCGACAATATAAATTGGTGCAAGCTGTTCGAGATTCTGAAAAAGGAGGGGTAAGCTACAGGGAGAGACGGGTCATATACAATATGTACAACAACCAAGAGGGAATAATAAGAGTGGATGATCAAGAACGAAGTGCTCGTATTAAGAAGGGTGTAAGACAAGGCTGTAGCCTTTTGCCCTACTCTTCAATCTGTACATCGAGGAAGCAATGATGGAAATAAAAGAAAGGTTAAGGAGTGGAATTAAAATACAAGGTGAAAGGACATCAATGATACGATTCGCTGATGAAATTGCTATCCTGAGCGAAAGTAAAGAAGAATTAAATGATCTGCCGAACGGAATGAACAGTCTAATGAGTACACAGTATAGTTTGAGAGTAAATCGGAGAAAGACGAAGGTAATGAGAAGTAGTAGAAATGAGAACAGCGAGAAACTTAACATCAGGATTGATGGTCACGAAGTCAATGAAGTTAAGGAATTGTGCTACTTAGGCAGTAAAATAATCAGTGACGGACGGAGCAAGGAGGACATCAAAAGCAGATCTGCTTTGCAAAAAAGGCATTTCTGGCCAAGAGAAGTCTACTAATATCAAATAGCGGCCTTAATTTGAGGAAGAAATTTCTGAGGGTGTACGTCTGGAGTACAGCATTGTATGGTAGTGAAACATGGACTGTGGGAAATCCTTAACAGAAGAGAATAGAAGCATTTGAGATGTGGGTCTATAGACGAATGTTGAAAATTAGGGGGACTGATAAGATAAGGAATGAGGAGGTTCTATGCAGAATCGGAGAGGAAAGGAATATGTGGAAAACACTGATAAGGAGAAGGGACAGGATGATAGGACATCTGATAAGACGTGAGGGAATGACTTCCATGGTGCTAGAGGTAGCTTTAGAGGGCAAAACTGTTGAGGAAGACAGAGATTGGAATACGTCAAGCAAATAATTGCGGACGTGGGTTGCAAGTGCTACTCTGAGATGAAGAGGTTATCACAGGAAAGGAATTCGTGGCAGGGTGCGCATCAAACCAGTCAATAGACTGACGACAAAAAATAAATAAATAAATAAATAAATAAAGAAGGGAAAAGGAAGCGAGGAAGGACGAGATTCCAGATACTGGATGACATGATGGACGGTACAACATACAGCAGCCTTAAGAAGGAAGCAATGGATCGCAGAAAATGGAGAGACAAAGGACCTGCTAATATAGCAGATAACTGATGATGATGATGGTAATTTAAAAAATATTGAACTCTGATATGCTCGACAGACTCACTCTAATTATTATTATTGCTATTGTTATCATTATAATTATCAATGTTATTTGCATAACTGATAGCTGCAACAATAGTAAAACAGAAATAAATAGCTATCATGGGCCACTTTTGTACGAAGTATGACAAGTTTTGAGGAAGGTAAGAGGAAAATGGGGGGTGGGGGAGAGGTACAATTTATGTTTCAGAATGGGGGTGATATGGAAACGCTTTAGATGACCAGTTAAGAATTTTGTAGTTTCTTCTAACATTTGTTTTGCTCTGAGTATGTTAAAATATTTCTGATATCAACGTTTAGGATTTCTTTTTCTTTTCATCCGTTCACGTTTCTTAGGAACGTGATCTACGTAAACCGGCTATGGGTTTCATGCTTTCCGCTCCACCAGCCGTGGTTCAGTCCCACGTAACTGTGCGGGCACCAGAAATCTCTGATGTTGTCTGTTGTAGATTTTTATTATTCTTAGCATATGCTGATTGTTCCCTAAATATTTCTAAGCTTATTCACTTTGCGTTTTAAGTTCTTATCATAATCTTGCATTATGATCAGGCCTTTGCGATATTATACTGTCTAGGATATGTAGGGATATTAATAACAAAAAACGATCCACCATGGCGCATGCTAAAGATCAGAGACAGTCGACTTTCTATAGTTCCGTGTGAATAGCGTAGGACACAATTTTTGAATTTGCTACGATTTATGGTACCGCAAAATTCTTTTAAGGCTAACGTAGGTAGGTGTTGCAGGAATTTTGTTTTCACGAACCTATGCAGCCATACGGTAGCGTCAAGTTGTCTTCGCTGCATCTCCCTACATTATATCGATAACAAATCAATTCCCATAAGACATTTACGTCACGATGATCCTGCATCGATTAGTAAAGTGAGCAATTAACAGTAAAACCGTATCAGGTTCTAAAATGGATGGGTTGCAGGTAAGCTACATTTAACGCCAATTTATGTCACAGTCGCAGTTTGTTACCTACATTGGGTATAGTGGATTAACTGCTACAATTTCTACGAATCCGGACAGCTTGCTTTGCTAATTAAAATATCCAGTTATACATCATCAAAAGTTTTTCTAAAGGCAAGCAGTGGTTTAGGCTGATCACTTCTTCTGTATTACAGAGTCTGATTTCGTTCTGATTTTTTTCCCTTTATTGTTACCAGTTATGTATCAGGACCCATTACTTCAGATATTGATCCCACCCTTCCGTGCTCTGTTAAGTGGCTTGTGAAATATTTGTGTAGGTGCAGGATATGATACTTAAAACCAAATAATTTTCAATATTGTTGCAGAATACAGAGTGAGTCGTGTAAGACGTAAAACCCATCTTCCTTCGTGTAACTTTCAAGATGTTGAAACGAAGTTTTCAGCAGGTGGTGGCAGGTAGAGCGGAACGTAAGTTTGAGGCACGTTTAATCCTCTTGATTCTTGTGTCAACCGAGACACAGAAGTAAGTATGGTTTTTGCAATGGGACGAAGCACTTTTTGTCACAAGCAGCTTCGAGTCAAGTACACTCCTGGAAATGAAAAAAGAACACATTGACACCGGTGTGCCAGACCCACCATACTTGCTCCGGACACTGCGAGAGGGCTGTACAAGCAATGATCACACGCACGGCACAGCGGACACACCAGGAACCGCGGTTTTGACCGTCGAATGGCACTAGCTCCGCAGCATTTGTGAACCGCCGCCGTCAGTGTAAGCCAGTTTGCCGTGGCATACGGAGCTCCATCGCAGTCTTTAACACTGGTAGCATGCTGCGACAGCGTGGACGTGAACCGTATGTGCAGTTGACGGACTTTGAGCGAGGGCGTATAGTGGGCATGCGGGAGGCCGGGTGGACGTACCGCCGAATTGCTCAACACGTGGGGCGTGCGGTCTCCACAGTACATCGATGTTGTCGCCAGTGGTCGGCGGAAGGTGCACGTGCCAGTCGACCTGGGACCGGACCGCAGCCACGCACGGATGCACGCCAAGACCGTAGGATCCTACGCAGCGCCGTAGGGGACCGCACCGCCACTTCCCAGCAAATTAGGGACACTGTTGCTCCTGGAGTATCGGCGAGGACCATTCGCAACCGTCTCCATAAAGCTGGGCTACGGTCCCGCACACCGTTAGGCCCTCTTCCGCTCACGCCCCAACATCGTGCAGCCCGTCTCCAGTGGTGTCGCGACAGGCGTGAATGGAGGGACGCATGGAAACGTGTAGTCTTCAGCGATGAGAGTCCCATCTGCCTTGGTGCCAATGATGGTCGTATGCCTTTGGCGCCGTGCAGGTGAGCGCCACAATCAGGACTGCATACGACCGAGGCACACAGGGCCAACACCCGGCATCATGGTGTGGGGAGCGATCTCCTACACTGGCCGTACATCTCTGGTGATCGTCGAGGGGACACTGAATAGTGCACGGTACATCCAAACCGTCATCGAACCCATCGTTCTACCATTCCTAGACCGGCAAGGGAACTTGCTGTTCCAACAGGACAATGCACGTCCGCATGTATCCCGTGCCACCCAACGTGCTCTAGAAGGTGTAAGTCAGCTACCCTGGCCAGCAAGATCTCCGGATCTGTCCCCCATTGAGCATGTTTGGGACCGGATGAAGCGTCGTCTCACGCGGTCTGCACGTCCAGCACGAACGCTGGTCCAACTGAGGCGCCAGGTGGAAATGGTATGTCAAGCCGTTCCACAGGACTACATCCAGCATCTCTACGATCGTCTCCATGGGAGAATAGCAGCCTGCATTGTTGCTAAAGGTGGATATACACTGTACTACTGCCGACATTGTGCATGCTCTGTTGCCTGTGTCTATGTGCCTGTGGTTCTGTCAGTGTGATCATGTGATGTATCTGACCCCAGGAATGTGTCAATAAAGTTTCCCCTTCCTGGGACAATGAATTCACGGTATTCGTATTTCAATTTCCAGGAGTGAAGTTGGCGACTATATCCGTAATTCCCCGTTCGAACGGGTACAGATGATAGTTGTTGTTGTTGTTGTCTTCAGTCCTGAGACTGGTTTGATGCAGCTCTCCATGCTACTCTATCCTGTGCAAGCTGCTTCATCTCCCAGTACCTACTGCAACCTACATCCTTCTGAATTTGCTTAGTGTACTCATCTCTCGGTCTTCCTCTACGATTTTTACCCTCCACGCTGCCCTCCAATGCTAAATTTGTGATCCCTTGATGCCTCAAAACATGTCCTACCAACCGATCCCTTCTTCTAGTCAAGTTGTGCCACAAACTTCTCTTCTCCCCAATCCTATTCAATACCTCCTCATTAGTTACGTGATCTATCCACCTTATCTTCAGTATTCTTCTGTAGCACCACATTTCGAAAGCTTCTATTCTCTTCTTGTCCAAACTAGTTATCGTCCATGTTTCACTTCCATACATGGCTACACTCCAAACAAATACTTTCAGAAACAACTTCCTGATACATAAATCTATATTCGATGTTAACAAATTTCTCTTCTTCAGAAACGCTTTCCTTGCCATTGCCAGTCTACATTTTATATCCTCTCTACTTCGACCATCATCAGTTATTTTACTTCCTAAATAGCAAAACTCCTTTACTACTTTAAGTGTCTCATTTCCTAATCTAATTCCCTCAGCATCACCCGATTTAATTTGACTACATTCCATTATCCTCGTTTTGCTTTTGTTAATGTTCATCTTATATCCTCCTTTCAAGACACTGTCCATTCCGTTCAACTGCTCTTCCAAGTCCTTTGCCGTCTCTGACAGAATTACAATGTCATCGGCGAACCTCAAAGTTTTTACTTCGTCTCCATGAATTTTAATACCTACTCCAAATTTTTCTTTTGTTTCCTTTACTGCTTGCTCAATATACAGATTGAATAACATCGGGGAGAGGCTACAACCCTGTCTCACTCCTTTCCCAACCACTGCTTCCCTTTCATGCCCCTCGACTCTTATTACTGCCATCTGGTTTCTGTACAACTTATAAATAGCCTTTCGCTCCCTGTATTTTACCCCTGCCACCTTTAGAATATGAAAAAGAGTATTCCAGTCAACATTGTCAAAAGCTTTCTCTAAGTCTACAAATGCTAGAAACGTAGGTTTGCCTTTTCTTAATCTTTCTTCTAAGATAAGTCGTAAGGTCAGTATTGCCTCACGTGTTCCAACATTTCGACGGAATCCAAACTGATCCTCCCCGAGGTCTGCATCTACCAGTTTTTCCATTCGTCTGTAAAGAATTCGCGTTAGTATTTTGCAGCTGTGACTTATTAGACTGATAGTTCGGTAATTTTCACATCTGTCAGCACCTGCTTTCTTTGGGATTGGAATTATTATATTCTTCTTGAAGTCTGAGGGTATTTCGCCTGTCTCATACATCTTGCTCACCAGCTGGTAGAGTTTTGTCATGACTGGCTCTCCCAAGGCCGTCAGTAGTTCTAATGGTATGTTGTCTACTCTGGGGGCCTTGTTTCGACTCAGGTCTTTCAGTGCTCTGTCAAACTCTTCACGCAGTATCGTATCTCCCATTTCGTCTTCATCTACATCCTCTTCTATTTCCATAATATTGTCCTCAAGTACATCGCCCTTGTATAAGCCTTCTATATACTCCTTCCACCTTTCTGCCTTCCCTTCTTTGCTTAGAACTGGGTTGCCATCTGAGCTCTTGATATTCATACACGTGGTTCTCTTCTCTCCAAAGGTCTCTTTAATTTTCCTGTAGGCAGTATCTATCTTACCCCTAGTGAGATAAGCTTCTACATCCTTACATTTGTCCTCTAGCCATCCCTGTTTAGCCATTTTGCACTTCCTGTTGATCTCATTTTTGAGACGTTTGTATTCCTTTTTGCCTGCTTCATTTACTGCATTTTTATATTTTCTCCTTTCATCAATTAAATTCAATATTTCTTCTGTTACCCAAGGATTTCTAGCAGCCCTCGTCTTTTTACCTACTTTATCCTCTGCTGCCTTCACTACTACATCCCTCAGAGCTACCCATTCTTCTTCTACTGTATTTCTTTCCCCTATTCCTGTCAATTGTTCCCTTATGCTCTCTCTGAAACTCTGTACAACCTCTGGTTCTTTCAGTTTATCCAGGTCCCATCTCCTTAATTTCTCACATTTTTGCAGTTTCTTCAGTTTTAATCTACACAGATGATAGTAACTGACAGGAAGTCATCGAGTAAAACAGAATTGTTCTCCAACGAAATGTTATAGGCCCTGTACTGTTCCCAAACTTTACAAACGATTGAGGAGAAAATTTGAATGTCCCCCTTACACTATTTGCAGATCATGCTGTCGTTTACCGTCTAACAAGTCTTCGAAAGATCAACGCCAATTGCAAAATTCTTTACATAAGATATCTGTATGGTGCGAAATTCGGCAGTTACCCCTAAAAAAACAGAAAGTGAGAGGTCATTCATATGAGTACTAAAACCTTCCGTTAAATCTCGGTTGGACGACAGATCACAGAAATCTATAAGTTGCCAATTTAACTAAATTCCTTGGGGCTACAATTACAAAGCAACTTAAAGGTGAGCCATGGCATGGGAAATATTTTCGGGAAGGCGAACCAAAGACTTCGTTTTATTTACAGCAAAACTTTAAAGTTGCCACAAATTTACTGAGGAGACCGCGTACACTACGCTTGTAAGACATCTTCTGGACTATTTCGGCGCGATATATGATCTTTACCAGATAGAATAGACGGAGGAAATCTAAAACGGCATTTCCTTTCGTATCACTGTGAAACTGGGGAGGGTGTGTGTCATGTATGTGATACGCGAACTTTGATGGCGATCAATAAGGCAAAGGTGTTTTTACTTGCCGCAACATGTTTTCTCCTTCGGATGTGAAATAGGGCAGAGACTGTGTTACTGTGAAGAGTTGGGAGAGGGACTCTTTCTATCAGAACTGGAAGCAAACCAACACCGACAACGATAGTTCAGGAATCCATGCCGACGTCGCAAGCTGAAGATTAAGAGATAAGAAAGTCACATCAGATAAGAAAGTATTTTAGGATATTGAATGGGTAGTATTTGAAGGAAGATGAAAATCTAATACTCATGGGGGACAGGATAGCAGATTTAGGGAAAGGAGCAGAACAAAAGGTTACAGGAGAATATGGCTTGGGACAAGGAATGAAAGAGGAGAAAGACTAATTGAGTTATGCAATAAATTTCAGTTAGCAATTGCGAATAGTTTGTTCAAGGAATCGCAATAGGAGGAGGTATACTTGGAAAAGGACAGGTAATACGGGAAAATTTCGGTTAGATGACATCATGATCAGGCAGTGATTCCGAAATTAACTACTCGATTGAAAGACGTACTCAGGAGCAGATATAGACCCACATTTAGTAGTGATGAGGAGTACGCTGAAGTTTAAAAGACTGCCAGGAATTGTCAGTCTCAAAGAAATGGGACAGGGAAGTGCTAAGGAGTGACAAGATACACCAGATATTCTCTAAGGCTATAGTTACAGCAATAAGGAATAGCTAAGTAGACCGTTCAGTTGAAGAGGAAAGGTCATCTTTAAAGGGGGCAATACCAGCAGGTGGAAAAGAGAACGAAACAATGGTTAACTGAAGAAATACTTCAGTTGACGGATGGAAGAAGGAAGCAAAAAGTATGCAGGGAAATTCAGGAATACAGATATACAAGTCGCTAAGGTATGAGGTGATATTGGATGCATGAACAATGTGAGGAAATCAAAAAACAAATGATTATCGGACAAACTTCGGTGAAATTAAAAGCCAAGGTAGGAACATTGAGAGCGCAACCAAAAATGCACTGTTAAACGCAGAAGAGAGAGCGGATAGGTGGAAAGAGTAAGTGGAATGCCTCTATGAAAGGGAAAACTTGTCTCATGTGATAGAATAAGAAACGAGATTCGATATAGAAGAGACAAGGGATACAGTATTTGAATCAGAATTTAAAAGAGTTTTGCCAGACTTAAGATGAAGTAGGGCATTCCATCAGAATTTCTAAATTCATTTGATTAGGTGGCAACAAAACAACTATTCACTTTGGTGTGTAGAATGTATGAATACGGGGATATACCTATCGACTTTTGCAAAAATATCATCCCAACAGTTCCGAAGACTACAAGTGCTGAAAAATGCGAGAATTACCGCACGATTTGGTTTACTGCTAATGTATCCAAGTTGTTGACAAGAATAATAAACATGTGAATGGAAAACAATATTGAGGATGTGTTAGATGATGATAACTTCGGTTTTAGAACATTTAAAGGGCAGAGAGTCAATTATAACGTTGCTGTTGATTATGGAAGCAAGAGTACACACGTGTCAGCATATGTTCATAAGTTTTATTGGCCTGGAAACGATTCATGGTGGTGTGTAGAAAGTGTGAGTCTGGCGATGTATAAACCTAAATTTCGGAATAATATCATCCACACAGTTCTTCAGACTACAAGAGCTGACAAGTGCGAGAATTGTCGCAAAATCAACTTAACGGCTCATGCATCCTAGTTGCTGACACAAATAATATACAAAAGAATGGAAAAGAAAATCGAAGATGTGTTAGACGACGATAAGTTTCGCTTTAGGAAAGGCAGAGAGACCAAAGAGGCAGTTCTGAAATTGCGGTTCATAACGGAAGCAAGACTATACAAGTGTCAACATGAGTTCATAAGTTTTTGGTCCTAGAAAGAGCGCTCGGAGATGTCAAATGGTACAAGGTGTTCGATATTCTGAGGATAATAGGGGTAACCGAGAGTGAGGGACTGGTAATACACAACACATACAAGAGACAAGAGGAAATAATAAGAGTGCAAATAAAGAACGTTGTGCTCGAATAAAATGGGTGTAAGATAGACACGTAACGTCTCACCCCAATTATTCATGCTATACATCGAAGAAGCAATGATGGAAATAAAAGTAAGATTCGGGAGTTGAATTAAAATTCAAGTTGAAAGGATATCAATTATAAGATTCGATAATGACAATACTATCCTCCGGGAAAGTGAAGAACGATTACAGAATCCGCTGAGAAGGAATTAATGGTCTAATGAAAGCAAAGCTTGATTTGAAAGTAAATCGAAGAAGGACGAAAGTAATGAGTAGTAGCAGAAATAAGAACATGAGTAGATGAAATTAAGGAATTGTGCTGCCTAGGCACCAAAATGTCCAGTGATGGTCGGAGCAAGGAGAAAATAAAAACTATACTATGATTGGAAAATGGGCATTCCTGACCAAGGGAATCCTACTCGTATCAAGCATGGGCCTCAGTTTGGGGAAGAAATTTCTGAAAGTGTACCTTTGGAGTACAGCATTGGATGGTAGTGAAACATGGACTGTGGGATCACTGGAACAGAATAGAATCGAAGCGTTTGAGATGTGGTGCTACAGACGAATACTGAAAATTAGGTGGCCTGATAAGGTAAGGAAGGAGGAAATTCTGCGCAGAATAGGACAGGAAAGGAATTTTGGTAGAACACAAGAAAAGGGACAGGATGATTAGACATCTGTGAAGGAATCGGGCGGTAACTTCCCTGGTAGCATAGGGAACTGTAGAGACTGAGAGCTGTAGAGGAAGACACAGATTGGAATATATCCTGCAATTAACTGAGGACGTTCCTCATATCGACCCAATGTTCCCCCCTAAGCGTTAAATCTACTCCTTCCCCTACAACTGCTGTTCAGTCATTTCATAACTATCAGATTTTCAATTCCCTTCACATACTGAATTACGTGGTCAGTATCCACAGGTACTTTCTCTGAGTGTGGATCACCGAATTGCGGCATGTATAAGTGAACTGTCGTTGTCGGTTTTGGTGTGCTGTCGATTCTGTTGAGAGCCATCCTGAAACTGAACTGTTCACAGTTAATACCTCTCAGTCCTATGTTCCTGTTCATAACAAATCCTACTCATGTTGAACCATTTTCTGCTGTTGTTGATATTACCGTGCACTCACCTGTACAGAAATCCCTGTCGCCTTTCCATTTCACTTCACTGACCAACTGCATATACACTGAGCCTTAGCACTTCCCTTTTCTGATTTTCTAGCTGCCCTTCGATGTAAGGGTAGCCTTCCCCTTGGTACTTTCCTCCCAAAGTTCCGAATGGCCAACTAGTCCGGAATCTTCTGCCAATGAAGATATCACCATGAATCTTTTTCAGGTCGCATATTCTGGGGATACACATTACGCGTTTTTAATGCGATAGTTTTGATTACCCCCTGCATTCTCAAGTCGTTGATCGTAGCTGATTCGTGCACCTTTAGGGGCAGTTTTCCACCCCAGGGGCAAGACCGTGCCCTGAACCACTGTCCACTCCGTTTGTGACAAAGTCGTTTTCTTCTGCAAACAGATAAGCGTACTATGATATTTTAAATAGGATGACGTTCTTTTCCACGGCATCCTAAAGCGCTGGAAAAGACGAGTAGACTGATATAATGCTTGTTAGTGGTGAGGTTGAAACTCTTCACAGAAGAATCCGAGAAATAATCTAAATTTGAAAGGCAAATTGGCCGGATTCGACTAAAGCATTTTAAGCATGTTGAAGTCCGTTACGTCGTTCTATGAAACCTTTCGACTATTAATTTGTCTGTACTTCAAAACTAACAGAAAGGGTGTTGTTTATCGGCAGGTCACAGGTGCCTCAACATTCCTCTCATGCAGACATGTACACCATTGAGGAGAAGTTAGACTTTCTACATTTAATACGACGAATGGTGGCACGAGAGATATCGACGAGGAATATGGGATCAGAAATGATTCTTGAAGTTTTCACGGCGTATTGAACGTTCGATGAGATTTCGGGATTGCAGCCTGATCATGTTGACTTCTTGCCACGGTATTTCGGCTGGCAATCGTCCAGCCATCTTCTGGTGAGTGGTAATAAGTCAATATAGTGGCAAGAAGTCAACATGATCCGGCTGCAATCACGAAATCTCATCGAACAATATGGGATCAGCCAGAGGAGTGTCATTCGCTTCATGTTTCGATATAAATTCCACACACGGAGGACCTGATTACGAAAGTTTAAGAGAATTTTCTGATTTGCCATGCGTTTGTTTGGTGACGGCACTACGTTGTTCCAATATGAGCTCTTTACCGACAAGAAAACATTTATGTACCACGATAATGTAATATTAAGTGAAATGCACTACTGGGCACACGAAAATCCAGGCACAACAACGACGACGGTGAAGCTCAAACCACAGCTGTGGCATCGTAGAAAGTTCAATTGTGAAACCCTACTTGATCCCAGGCATATTAAATGAAATACGTATACACACTTCCTTGCATATATTCTCTCTATTTTTCTAGAAGCAGTACTACTGGATCAACAACACCGTGTGTGGCTACAACACGCTGGTTCCCAGGTTACTATACCAGCACTGCTAAGCAAATACAAATGAATAGTTACCTGTTGGATAGGACGGGATGATGCAGTGCAATGGCTGATCAGGTCTCCATAGGACTCCTTTTGATTTCCTTCCACGGCGATCACTGTAAGACGCAGTATATCAAAAACCTCTAACTACGCCAGACGATATGCACCGTCGAACTGCCTCAGTATGCAATGGCATGTCATCCAGTGTTATTTAATGTTTTCGTTTGTCTGTTTAACGGTGACTGCAAATGTGTCTTGCAGTCGAAGATAGACACTTTGAGCACTTGTTTAAGTCAAGTGTATATCTTCATTTCGTTAAGGAAAATATGTATTTTGTGGGTGACATATCTTCAGTCGTTCTCAATAAACTTTTAGTTTATCTGAATTGTACTCCATCTAATTATAGTTTCGAGTAGTAATTATAAACATATTTTTCCGACAGCAGGTTGTTATTTTTACTGAGGACTCAGGCATCTCCAGACAAATACAGGTCAGGTACAACTTTTTTCAGTGTTCAGGAAGCTGATGCAGTAATTACGTTTCTTCCTTGACTAGGGCCGTTTATCATTATGAAATATGAATGACCGACGTTTCGGCAACTGTTTAAGTGGAAAACTTGACGACGAAATTAAAGTTGTTTCCACAGAACATGGACACATACACCTATCTGAAATAGTTTTCCTAAGCCCATCTCTCGCGCCAGGAGTCAGTTCCACATACAAAAATCACAGCTGGCCCCTTACCTATGTCGTATAGGCAAAGAGGTTGTATCTTACTAGCGTAGGACTGTGTTGCTACATGTAACGATGGATCCTAACTCGAGAGCTTTGCATGGCGGTGTTTACACCATAATAACTGTCTGTGGGGAACATTGCTTTCCAACTTTAGCGCATTTCTCGGATTATTATGCGAAGAGTTACAGCCTCAGCACTAACAAACATTAAGTCAATGTACTCTCCGTTTCAAGCGCTTTCGGATGCCATTAAATAATATTTCATACTGTTTAAAAATCATACTTGTTTCAATATCTCGATCGATACAAGAGTTAAGACATTTTATTACATACCAGAATAGAAGTGTCTTAGCATATATAATTTGCCGAAAACTTCGTTTCGATATCGCGAACCGTTCAGGAAATGATGATGATATTTCTTGTCACGTGACTCACTCTATATCTGTATATGTATAAAGGTCATCCAGAAAGTAAAGAATGATCGCAAGGTTGCTAGTTAGCTCCTTTCCTCGTCTCAGTGTGAGGTGAGCAGAGTTTGTTGCCTATCGCTCACAACTTTTCCTGCCGGCCGCGGTGGTCTAGCGGTTCTAGGCGTTCAGTCCGGAACCGCGCGACTGCTACGGCCGCAGCTTCGAATCCTGCCTCGGGCATGGATGTGTGTAGTGTCAGTAGGTTAGTTAGGTTGAAGTAGTTCTAAGTTCTAGGGGACTGATCACCAGAGATGTTAAGTCCCATAGTGATCAGAGCCATTTGAACCATTTTTGAACAACTTTTACTTCTGTAACACTTCGAAAAAGCAGCGCCCATTGAAAATCTCTTAACATGCAAATTTGTAGTGTCATTCGTTTTCTGAATGCAACAAACGTCGGACCTATCGAAAGTGCAATGAATCAGTTATTAGTAACGTGGAATGTTGTCGACAAATGTGTTTTCATTTCATGACAACATACGGTCTAGTGCATCAGCTCGAACCCCGCAAGATCGCCAACGACTTAAATGAGAAAATCCTCCTTATAGTCCTGACTTGGCACCCAATTATTTTCCCGTATTCCCTAACGGAATTCACAAACGATGAATACCTCGAAATAATAGTGACATACTGGATCAAATATTTGGCGGTAGTTGAGTACAACAAGGGAATTTCATAACTGGTCCCACGTTACAGCAAGTGAGATGGCCTCTATGCCGACTACGTTGAAGACAAGGGTAAGGTAGTATAACTTTTTAAATAAGTGTTAGCGTTGATTTCTTCCGTTTTCACTTACTTGTGAAAGTGGGTAAAGTGAATCCCTCTTCCGTTCTTCATAGCTGTCGTAGAGCATCAAAATATCACCGACACCTCATCTGTCACACTCAGTCAGCCCTCACTCAAACAAAAGGGCAGTTAAAATTCAAGGTGAAGTGATAGAATTGGCTAGGGACAAGGCTGCCATAGTCAAAGTTAGGAAAAGCTACAGGGTTTGTTGAATGGAATGAACAGTGTGACGGATACAGAATACTGATTGAGAGTTAACCTTAGAAAAACAAAAGTAATGAGGAGTAACAGAAACAAGGTTACCGATAACTGACATCAAAATTGTGGACCGCGAAATAGATGAAGATAGGAATTCTGCTAACTAGGAAGGAAAATAGTTCATGACGGAGCAAAGAAGAACACAGGAAGCAGATTATCACAGGCTAAAGGGCAACCCAGCTCAAGGGACGTTTGTTAGTATTAAATATCAGCCTTGATCTAGGGAAGGTATTTCTGAGAATGTATATTTCGATCGAAGTATTGGTCGTCACCTAATCATGGACAGTGGGAATGTGAAAAAAGAAGTAACTAAAATAACTAAGCGTTATTGAGTTATGGACAATGGGAAAGTGGGAAAAAAATGAATAAAAGCTTTGAGATGCAGTGCTACAGAAGAATACTGAAAATTGGAATGAGGTCGTTGTGCGCAGGGACAGAAAAGAAAGAAGCTTGTGAGAAACACTGACAAGTATAAGGGAGAGGATGACAGGACATCTGTCAAGACACGGGAAATACCGTCCATGGCACTACACGGAGATGCAGGCCAAGGCAGAGATTTGTACGTATCAAACAAATGATTGAGGACGTAAGGTAAGAGCTACTCTGAGATGAAGTAGTTAGTGAAAGAGAGGAATCCTTGTCAGTCACAAGAATTATGAAACAAAAAAAGCAGAGTTCTTTATGCTTTTACCGTTCGCATTTTGACGGAGGAGAGCGAATTCGTGACCAGTATGCAGGTGTGACGGAAACATATTTAAATGTATTTGGTGCCTGCCCTCTTTTTTTGGTGTCGAAATGATGAGGGTGCTAAGATTTGGCAGTTTTTTTTTTTTTTTTTTTTTTTTTTTTTTTTTTTTTTTTTTCGGCAGGCTAATGTTTTCCTTTATTCCAGTAATTAGCCACCCACATTTGTGTGTTATCGTATCTTAAATCTTACCTTTTACTACCTCATTTTACTGACAGTTTTACGTTTGATGGTAAATATTACTTTTTTGTTATTGTATGTGTGTGTGTGTGTGTGTGTGTGTGTGTGTGTGTGTGTGTGTGTTGAATTATTTATTTTCTCCAGCCACACTGATCAGCAAAGAAATTTTCCTTGTGATGCTATAAACCTAGCTGATGAGCACTCAAACCAAAATAGCATCCAATCGAATTGCCATGAAAATGTCCTTGATAGACGGAAATCAGTTATTTTAATTTCTCAAAACATGGTGGTACCATTAAGTAATGTACTTACAGATTCGAGAAAGTAGTAAGATTTTTTCCCTTAGCACTCACGTTCTTTTTTTTCTTTATAGCTGTTTGTGGTGCACGCTTAGTGTGGTCTTATTATCCAGCAACATTCGTAACAAACATGTAACGTCACATAAAGCTAAAATGGCGGCAGTAAAAATGCCTAGCAGCTAATATCAAAATAAACACTTCTCTATCCAAAATAATCCTTATTTTAAATGAGCACAGCACCAATCTGAGCGATAAAATGCTGGTTGCACAATCAACGGGTTTACTGCCGTTTCAGATACTTAAGACGTCAGCGATATTTTGGCGGAAAACCGTTCTGGCATCATAATCCAGCTAAATATTGTTGACTTTCGGCTGTCGGATCCGGCAGTATACACGAGAATCATGGAAGCAGCATACACGTGGAGAAAGCTTCAGATAACAAATAAAAAATATATTCTAAGCAGATACAGTACAGGGTGATTCAAAAAGAATACCAAAACTTTATTAATTTAATACTCTGCAGCGACAAAAGGCAGAGCTAAGCACTATCTGTCGGCGAATTAAGGGAGCTATAAAGTTTCATTTAGTTGTACATTTGTTCGCTTGAGGCGCTGTTGACTAGGCGTCAGCGTCAGTGATTGTATCCTTGCCCAAATGGAAACAGATTAATCTTTCGTTTCAAAGATCCGCGGGAAACAACTGAGTATGAACGTGACTCGCCTAAGGTGAACGTTTTCTGTGCCATTTCAGCCAATTAATTTTTTGGTCCCGTTTTCTTCGAAGGTGCTACTGTAACTGGACTACAGTATCTGGAGATGTTAGAGAATTGACTGTTCCCTCAGCTCGAACAAGAAGTACAACAATTCATATTTCAGCAGGATGGAGAGCCACCACACTGGCACTTATCTGTCCGTAACTACCTGAACGTCAACTACCCGAGGCGATGGATCGGCCGCCAGGAAGCCCGTGACAGAGCACTTCATCACTGGCCTCCAAGAAGCCCTGATCTTACCCCCTGCGATTTTTTCTTATTGGGGTATGTTAAGGATATGGTGTTTCGGCCACCTCTCCCAGCCGCCATTGATGATTTGAAACGAGAAATAACAGCAGCTATCCAAACTGTTACGCCTGATATGCTACAGAGAGTGTGGAACGAGTTGGAGTATCGGGTTGATATTGCTCGAGTGTCTGGAGGGGGCCATATTGAACATCTCTGAACTTGTTTTTGAGTGAAAAAAAACCTTTTTAAATACTCTTTGTAATGATGTATAACAGAAGGTTATATTATGTTTCTTTCATTAAATACACATTTTTAAAGTTGTGGTATTCTTTTTGAATCACCCTGCATTTTGAAACAATAATCTTGTTAAAGCCTGAGACATAGTAGGATCAACCGAGAACAAATGAACACAAATCACTATATTCAGAATATGAGCTTATAGTGACTTTACAAGCAGTCCGCCAGAGTTACACGGGATGCTGAGTAAACACATGAGAGAACAAGTGCTATTCTCAACTACTAAGCTACCCAGTAATAGTACGGACACACACAGCTACCTGGTGTACGGGGAACAGCGAGCTGCATACATCATTGGACTTACGGCTGTGTACAAATCCTGAAGCACGGCCTTTGTGTGAATGCAAAACACGGAAAAAAAGATCACTAGCTTATGAAGTTATGACCAAGACGTGCGATTTAGGTGTTACAAAATGTTAAGCTTACATTTATGTGACAGTCATGGAATAGTGATATTCATATATATAGACGGTGGTACAATCGCTTACACAAGGTGTAAATGAGTAGTGCATTGGTGGAGCCGTCATTTGTACTAAGGTGGCTCATGTGAAAATGTTTCCGACGTGATTATGATCGTACGGCATTATTTATCAGAGTTTGAACACGGAATGGTAGTTGTTCCTAGAGGAATGGGACATGCAATTTCTTAGATCGTTAGAAAATTCAATATTCTGAAATCAAGAGTGCGTCGGCAAAATAAAATTTCAGGCATTACCTCTCATCACGCTTAACGCCGATGGCCTTCACTTAACGACCGAGAGCAGCGCGTTTTGAGTAGAGTTGTCAGTGCTAACAAACAAGCAACACTGCATGAAATCACCACAGAAATAAATGTGAGACGTACGATGAACGTATCCGTTAGGGCAGTGCGGCAAAATTTGGCAACAGACGACTTACCCGATCGCTTTTGCTAACAGCACGTCATAGTCTGCCCCATCCTTTTTGGGCAGGTGAAAATATAGTCTGGGCCCTAGGCGATTGGAAAACCTTGGCCTGGTGAGATGAGTCCCTATTTCATTAGTAAGAGCTGATGGTAGGGTTTGAGTGTGTAGCAGAAACCGCGAAGGCATGGATCAAAGTTGTCAACAAGGCATTGTGCAAGCTGCTGTTGGTTCCGTAAAGGTGTGGACTGTGATGAAATGGAACTGACCACATCATAGATTTTAAATTGTTATGTTAGTGCTATTGCGAGACTTCATGTCCTCAAACTACGATACAATTTTTGTAGATGTCAATGTGCCATGTCAATGGGACTCAGTGGTTTGGGACTGGTTTGGAGAACATTCTTGACAATTCGAGTGAATGATTAGGCTACCCAGATCACACGACGTGAATCCAACTGAACATTTATGGGACATAATCAGAGGTAAGTTCATGTGCGAATCCTTCAGCGGCAACACATTCGCACCTCCGGAAGGCTATAGAGGTAACATGGCTCGATAATTGTCAGGGAGTTGAGTACACGTCACGTCGAGTTGCTGCAGTACGCCTGGAGAAAGAGGTGCGGCATGATATTAGGAGGTATCGCATGACTTTTCTCACCTGTTCGTACATCGTATTCATGAGTATAGCAACTATAACGTGGCGCTTTCAAAACCCTCTGCACAGTAACACCTGTCAGATGAAAATCAGTGGATGAGGTGTATAAGAGCAAAACACTTTGTTCTCAGTACAATATGGCAGCATCTAGCCGCCACTGTTCATCGTCTATGGCTGTGGTTGTAGCCGCTGCCTTCGTCTGCACACCGCGGAAAAACACCGTTGGTCCTCCAAGTAGGCGATGTCCATGTGCAGTTTGACCACGTACAGCGCTGACTGTCGTGACTCTGCAAATGCTGCCCGGTCTAACGACACTGTACGTTCTATACTTTTTTCGCTTGCTGGCCAACAAACTCTCTCACTAACCAAATGCAGCCAACGCCGAATTCAAAACGTGTGCAGCAAGCGCCCCAAAATCATGGCCCGGCACTACTCCTCGATTTGTCAGTCTTTGGAAACCGCGGCCTCCGGCAGTGGTTCGGTTTCTTGTTGTGCGTCTGCCATTTCCCGCTGACATGCACGTAAAGGGTCAGCCCACCGATGCACAACCGCTTTCGTCAAGCAGATGCCTGGTTCCCAGAGACGCGCTACAGGATAGTTACAGATTCCAAGAGACTGATCTCCGGATGACGTGCTATCGTACAGATCACCAAAATATGAGAAGTACAGTATGAGAAAGAGTAGACTAAAGTTCAAGAGACGAGTCAGGAAGAATCAATGTACAAGTAAGTGAGATGTGGAATTACTGAGGAATGAAGAGAGACATTTGAAGTTGTCGGAGGATATAGATACTGCGATAAAGAATAACTCACTAGGCAGTTCAGTGGAAGAGAAATGGACATGTCTACAAAGAGCAGTCATAAATTTGGAAACGGAAATAAGGTACAACAAACTGCGAGGGACCAATGAGTAACCGAAGAAATACCTCAGTTGGTCGACGAAAAGAAAAGATACAGAAATGTAAAGTGAAATTCAGAATACAGACTTACATGTCATCTAGGAATGAGAAACAGGAAGTGCAGGTAGGTTAAGACGGAATAGCTACGTGAAGAACGTGATGAAATCGATAAGGAAATGATCTAGCATACACAAAAGTCAAAACAACCGTCTGTGAAATTAAAAGCAAGCATTGGGGGATGTGGAAACAAAGCGACTATTGCCGTCGGTGTACAGAATCTATAAGTGTTCAGTCTATAGACTGAAGAAGCAATGATGGAAATAAAAGGTACGCTCAAGAGAGGAATTAAAATTTGAGGTGAAAGGATATCGATCATAAGATTTTATAAGGAAATTGCTATCTTCAGTGAAACGGAAGACGAGTAATAGGATCAGTAGACCGTCATGAACAGTCTAATGAGTACAGAAAGTGGATGGAGATTAGATATAAGAAAGATGAAAGTCATGAGGAGTAGCAGAAATGACAACAGCGAGAAACTCAACATCAGAATTTATGATCACGAAATCTACGAATCAGGTAATTCAATACCGGCGGGTGGTGACTTTAACCTTTCGAGCACGGAGAGGGGCGTCTATGGATTCATGGCGGGTGTAGAGACAGTCAATCTTGCGATGTACATTTGAACAGGATTTCCAAAAATTGTGTTAAGTAGGTAGTCGGTAGGGCACACGCAATGGAAATGTCTTAGACTTTGTAGCTACAAACAATCCGCATCTTAGTCGTAGCGACTATCAGTCAATAATGCTAATAGGGTGTAGGTGCTAGAGAGTGAAAATAAGCAGTAAATAGCACAATTATGGTCAACGTGTAATCAGATTGTAGCTCTTGCTCTGGACAAGTGTGTGCCTAGTAAGTGGATTACGGACGGGAAAGACCCACCATGATTTAGCAACTAAATTCGGAAAATACTGAGAAAGCAAAAGCTGTTGCACTCTTGGTCCAAAAGAGAACGCTCAAATGACAGCAGGGAAAGATCAGTAGAGATTCGTCCATATGTGAAAAGATCTAAGCTCGAAGGGTAAACAAGTACCAGGGTCATACATTAGCGAAAGATCTGACCGAGAACCCGAGGAGATTCTGGTCCTCGGTAAAGTCTCTAAGCGGGTCTATTGTTTCCACTCGGTCACTCATTCATCAGTCTGTTGTGGTAGCTAAAGACAGCAACATGCAAGCTGAAGTTTGAGAAGTCATTAACGTAGAAACATTATATAAACAGCGTCGTTTGACAATCGCAAGAGCCTTTTGTGGAAGACATATTGATAATCACTCCTGATATAGAGAAACAACTGGAAGGGTTGGAAGAAAATGAGTGGTCAGGTCCGGATGAAATACGAATTAGGTTTTGCAAAGAGTACTCTACCGTTTTGGTACCTTACTTCCAGTTTTCGCGAATCTTTCACCCAGGGTAAGCCACATGAAACTGGAGAAAACCGCAGGTGATTACTGTATACAAGAATGGTAAAAGACGGTACCTACAAAATTCTTTATAGTGGTTTGCTTCAGAATTTTAGAACATATTCTTCGTCCGAATGTAATCAGTTTCCTAGAGGCTGAAAAGCCTATGTCCACGAATCAGCGCGGTTCTAAAAAGCATCAGTCTTGTGACACTCAGCCATCCCTCTCTCACATGATGCACTACGAATAATGAATGAAGGGAAACAAGGAGATCCCATATTCCTGGATTCCCGAAAAGCATTTGTCTCGGAGGTACGACCATGCGGAATAGGTTCCCAGCTATGTGAACGTCTGGAAGATTTCCTAACTAATAGAGACCAGTATGTTGTCCCCGACGGCAAGGGTTCGTCGGAGACAAGGGTATTGTCAGGAATACCAAAGAGAAGTGTGATAGGACCAGTACTACAATCTATATACGCAAATTATCAGGGAGACGGGAAGTGCAGCAGTCTGCAGTTGTTTGTTAATGATGCTGATGTATATGCGAAGGTGGCGAAGATGAGGGACAGTAGGATGATAAAAGATGAAGTTGACAAAATTTCTAGTTTGTGTGATCAACGGCAGCTAGTCGAAAATGCAGAAAAGTAAGATAATGCGAATTAGTAGGAAATACAGATATGTAATCTTCGGATAGAGCATTAGTAGTGTCCTGTTTGTCACAGTCATGTCATTTGAATACGAGGGTGTAACACTGCAAAGCGAGATGAAATGGAGTGGGTATGTCAGGACTGTGGTAGGGAACACGAATAGTTGATCGGTTTTTTGCGAGAAGTTTAGAAAGTGTAGTCCTTCTTTAAAGGAGACGGCATATAGGGCGCTGGTGCGGTCTCTTATTTAGTTCCGCTAGCTTGTCTGGAAGCCGTATCAGGTCAGATTAAAGGAAGTCATCGACATAATTCAGCAGCCGGCTGCTAGGTTTGTTACCGGTAGTTTAAAAAAAAATTCGAGAATCCGAATGGAAACCACTGAAGCTAATGCGACGTTCTTTTCGAGGAACACTATCGAGAAAATTTAGAGACACGGCGTTTGAAGCTGACATCACAACGATCCTACTGCCACCAACATACATTTCACGTAAGTAGCACGAAGATGAGATGCTGGGAATTGGGGCTCATACAGTCGATTTTCCCTCTCTCTCTCAGCAAGTGGAAAGGAAATGACTAGTATTGGCAGAAGGTACCCTGTGCTTTCTGGATGTAGATGAAAATAAGGAATTCTGCTGTCTACGTAGCAAAAGAACCCATGACGGAGCCGGCCGTGTTGGCAGAGCGGTTCTAGGCGCTTCAGTCCGGAACCGCGTGATTGCTGCGATCGAAGGTTCGAATCTAGCCTCGGGCATGGATGTGTGTGATGTCCTTAGTTAGGTTTAAGTAGTTCTAAGTTCTAGGGCACAGAATACCTCAGATGTTAAGTCCCATAGTGCTCAGAGCCATTTTTGAACCCATGACGGACATAAGAAAGTCGATACAAACTATGGTGTCAAAAGTTATGGGAAAGCGGTATGTACATATAGATATAACGTTAGTATCGCGTACACAGGGTATGAAAGGGCAGTACTTTGTCGGAGCTGTAGTTATCACTCAGGGGTTCCATGTGGAAAGGTTTCTGTCTTCGAAGGCGGAACGGTTGTTAAAGTTGGCATAAGACGTATTTCGTTTCGTTAAAATGTTAGGGAATTAAATATTCTGAGCTCCAAACTGTCAAGAAAGTGTCGAAAACAGCAAATTTCAGGCAGTACTTCTCACCACCGAGTGGGGTGGTGCAGTGGTTATCACACTAGACTCGCATTTTGGATGACGACGGTTGCAACTTTTGTCTGACCATTCTGCTTTAGGTTCTCCGTGATCTTATGAATTCGATAACGTAAATGCTAGTAGGAGTCCTTCCAAAGGGCACGGTCGATTTCCTTCCCCATCCTTCCCTAATCTGAGATTATGCTCCGTCTCTAATGACCTTGTTGTCTACGGGACACTAAGCACGAATCTCCTCCTCCTCCTCCTCTACGGCCGAACGTCTTGATTTAACGACCGAGAGCAGCGATGTATACGTAGTGCTGCCAGTGCTAACAGACAAGCAACCCTGTCTCAAATAGGCATAGAAATCTATGTGGCACGTACGACAAACGTACCTGTTGGAACACTGACGCGAAAATTTGCGTTTACGAGCTGTAGCAGCAAAATACCCACCAAGTGGCTTTGCTAACAACACGACGCCGTATGCAGCGCCTCTCCTCCACTCCGTATCGATTCGAACCTAGACGACTGGTAAAGCGTTGGCTCATCAGATGAGTTCCGATATCAGTTGATAAGACCTGATTGTAGGGTTCCAGTGTGGCACGGACCCCACGAAGCTACTGACCCAAGCTGTCAATAAGAAATTGTGCAAGTTGGTGGTGGCTCCATAATAATGCGGGCTGTGTTTACCTAGAATGGAGTGGGTCCTTTAATCCAACTCAATCGATAATTGACTGGAAATGATTATTTTGGGATAGTTGGATACCATTAGCAGCCATTCGTGGACTTCTTGTTCCCAAACAACAATGGAACTTTTATGAATGGCAATGCGGCATGTTATCAGTTTGAAGAACATTCAGCACAATTCGAGCGAGTGGTTTGGCCACGGAGGTTCTCTGACAGAATCGAACATCTATGGAACATAATCGTGAGGTCAGTCCGTGCTCAAAATCCTGCACCGGCAACGCTTTTAGAATTACAGACGTCTTTAGAAGTAGAATGGTTCATTATACCTGCAGGGGATTTCGGACGACTTGTTAAGTCCACACTACTTAGAGTTGCTGCAGTATACTAGGTAAAGGATGTCCGGTAAAATATTAGGAGATATCCCGTGAGTTTTGTTGCCTCAGTGTAAAAATCAGACTAGCACTGGCGAAAATGGCATTCCTAGACAAGAGAATTCTACCAGTATTAAAAACAGGCCTAAATTTGAGGAAGATATTTCTTAGAACGTACGTTTGTAGCTTAGTATATGGAAGTTACATAACCAGAACAGTAGAGAATCTAAGTGTTTGAGTTGTGGTGCTACAGAACAACGTTGAGAATTGGGTAGACTAAAGAATGAGCATGCTCTCCGCAGAATCGGGGACAAGAAAAAAATCAGGAAGTCACAGGCAAGAAGAAGAAGAGACAAGGCGATACATCTGTTACGAAATCACAGCATTAAATTCATAGTACTGAATGGAGCTGTGTAGGCTTAACCTACACTGGAAGGGAGATATTGGAACAGATCCAGCAAATAACTGAGAACGAACACTGTACGTGCTACTCTGAGATGAAAATGTTGGAAAAAATATTATAATGAGAAGAATGAGAATTGCACATTTTACGATATGAATCAAAACGACGGTAACGGTCATAGTGACGTGGCTGTGAACTTGGAAGACAAGAAAATACGGCGTGAAAATAAGTAATTCTAATTTGAAATATGCCATTTAGAGGTTAGGTTTTCTCATTCCTTACTAGACTACGAGGCTCACTCATAAAGTATGAAGCGAATGCCCTCAAACCTAAAGTATTTCTGACGTTGTAACGTAATAAATTCGAGAAATCGCGATCAATAATTGAGATCCACAGTCACGTAAAATTTAGTAAATGATGTAGTGTTCACCTGTTTAGTCTGTAAAATCTTTTATTTGCAAAACCCAGTATTGTTATTTCCACCGTGTGATAATTACCAACTGGCAATAATTGCTCGGTATCAGATGTCAAAGACCAAATCTCATTTGCCATGACATGACACAGAAATTGATTCAATCCAATGTGTTCCTGATTGCGATTTCTTGTGTGTAGCCTAATGCCAGCACTGAATTAGCCTGTGAGTATGTTGCTTGTATTCTGCTTTATTTTTGCATGCATGCACTAAGGTAAATGATTCCAAATTTGTTTCAATTTCTAACAAAACCGAATTCGTTTCGTCGCATAGTGTTCTGTGGGTATTTGTTCCAGTCAATGAATCCGTGCGTGATCTGCTCGATTTTAATGCGTTGAAAGTATACTGATCGTATTTTACTTCAGTTTCATTTGCATCCATTTTTCGTGCTTTCTCGCATTCAGTGGAAGATTCAATGTTATCAAATTGTGATAAAATTATTATTCAGCTTGATTAAGTCTTATCATGGAATTAATATGTCTTTCAGCTCTGAATTGGGAAGCTTCTTGCAAGTGAGTTTGCTTTATAGTCTTAGGAAATTCTTCCTTTCAATTGCTAAAAATTCAAATTCGCAGATGTGTTCTTGCCTTATTAACAGGTACTAAAGACAATATATTTTAGTAGAAATCGATGTACTACGATCACCGTTTCACGCCAATGAAAATATAAAATTTAACAGTACATATTATCATATTTTCATCATTGGATATACAAACGAATTCTATGTAACTAGTGTTTACTAAATGAAGTGGCATCCAGTACGGTGGAAGTACGTTCACACTATATTACACACTACCATGTAGCAGTGAACAAGTCGCACTTCGATGGAGAATGTTTTTGACTTCAAAAGTACCACCTACTCTGTCACTATGATTACAAAGCATACATATTTGCAAGAAGCCACACCATTCAAAGCAGAAATGCATAATCATTACATTGCGAGATGTAATCAGACAGACTACCAATTCTGTCAAAAACTGCTAATATGGAATCCACCATTAAATGCAAGAAAGTACGAAAAAGGGATGCAATGTACTGACAACGCATTTAAATCGAACAGTTCGCACACGGATTCGTGGGCGGGAACAAATGACCAAAGAAACGTACTTCTGTTTTAAATGAAAAAAGAGGAATCATTGATTCCATCCAATACGACCAATGCGAGCAAAACTCTAGCAGACTACGAGTAACATTGACAGTGAAATTCGAATATTGCAATACACTCAAAATCGTAATCAGGAACATTACAATTTCAGTTTACAGGGAAACCAAAACAAATACGTAAAACTTTAAATCACCGTATAAGATAACGAGATGATAAAGCTTGCAGCACTCGAAATGTCATGGCAGTGAACCTAGGTTTTATTGCAAAAAACTTCTATACAAGTCTCAGCACCGTGCCGTGCGGCAGACTGCGTAAGTGCCGACCACATTCCGCCGAACGTGCCCCGTGGTGTAAAAACAGGGCCTCGTTCGCATAGGCTCGCTTGGAAGAGGAAGCGAGAAACGAGCAGTCTCGCGATATGTGATACATATGTTCGGAAAAAAAAAAAAACAGGACGCAAACAGTTTACATGTCATTTCGCAATGTCCGTCTTCTCCATTTATCACCTACAGTGAAGTTTTGTGTGGCCCCACACGGTTTGTGCTTTCATTTAAATCATGTAGCCCTTCTACTAAGGCCCTCTGAAGCAAAAATTTCATTCAGTGACGAGTATTTGCATTGACTATGAATGTATGCAATGGTTAGTTTTTATTTACACACGCGATGCTAGAAATGTTACGTCCCCAGCGATTTGGTATGTAAAGAATTCTTATACGTCTTTTTGGCTACATGTGAGGGCTAATATGAGCATTAAGTGCAGAGCACTCTTCACCCGACCTCATGAGAGACTTCTCGTGATACGACGTGCAAATTAGGAGTGTGAGGCAAATGACAAATAGGATTGAGAGAGGAACGTGCTACGGTAGTCGGTGCAGTTGTGTTTAATCGCTGTACCAAGGTGGCGTAGATGCTTAACGCCAGTGCCTACTAACCAGGAGCCGGGGCTTCGACTCCCGACCGTGCTACAAACATTCATTTGTCGCCAATGCATTCTCTCACTGGCTCAGTGCAGCAGAGATTGGAATTTCTCCTTTCTGGACATCAAACATTATTATTTATTTTCACATGTGTCAAAGCGCGAGATTGTTCGCCTTGAAACTGGGAAAATGCCGAAATCGCTGTCGGGAGAGAATATGACTGAAAACCGAAATTTGGAAGAACATTCAATTATTTACTCACAAAATACAAAGTGAAATATTTTTACCGATCGAATTATTCTCAAAGAAAGCCTTCGTTATAAAGTCTTAGGGAAATAGATATGCAAAAATAGGGTTCGCAACTTGGCTGTAGCTTTTCTAAGAACTGTTCTGGGGAAAAAAAAACTTGGTAGATGAAGTCTGCTTGAGAAGTAACAACTTTTCTTACGATGAAGTGGCTGCCGGTGTTGGTCGAAGTTTGACGATGCCCGCTATCTCTAATTAAATATTTGCCGCTGCATTCTTCTGCTCTCAAAGTTTTTTCGATGTCACTCTTTTATGCAGATTCTGTGTGATATCTCCTCCCCGGCACTCGCAGTTCTTTTCACTAGAGTGACGGTGGCTAAAAACGATATTAATTAACACCAGAGAGAAATTTTCACTAACGGTACTTTGCTTTTGTGAAGTGTAAGCGGGACATTGGAAATGATCCGTGACAGCGTAATGTAGGTAGAACTGTTGGGATTTACTGCGTTTATTACTTTCCAGTGTAATTGTAGGCAGTAAGTTCTGTACAGTAACAGCATGTGTTCGGCTCTGATAACCAATAAACCTCAATTTAAATCGGCGAGTAAAGGAGAAACAGAAGTTACTTACTGATGGAGAGAACGATGTCTGCCCCATCAGTTCAGATTTGAATTACTCTAATTTTACATCCGTGATCATCAAGCGAGGTGTTTGATGGAAGAAATGTGTCACAGTTCCTTGAGACAGATTTTCATACGAGCACGCCCAGTGGAGTGTTATAGGTACATTACTTTTCATTATCTGCAAGGTGAAGAAAAGATGCCACGCTTGGAGGTCGGCATGCGACTCGTCATACCAGTTCAAGACAAAAGTATATCTAGCATAAACTAGTCCCGCGAATGAGTTTAATAGAAATTCCATTTAAAATACGAGGCTCTGTGAACGGTGTAACTGCGTGCAACGTGGACAAGAACTGGCGACGTTAACTCTTCATTTTGCCAGAGCTGTCCCATTAGATAAGTGAGACAAACAACGGAGCGTTGGTTCACACCTTCACAATGCGGCATCGTATGCATACCTTGCCGCTACGATTACGTTTATGCAGACATTAAGAAATAACATTGACTTCTTACAGACGTAGAACACTTTCTTGCTTCCATGACACAAACAAAGCCAACAGAAAATAACAGTGGATACAGTAACACCGTCTGTATCCAGTGAGGTACAAAAAACGCAATAGGTACGCTATACTAGATTGCTCATGATTCTACGTGCAATTATTCCATTCCGTACTTATGAAGTCCAGGTTTATCTTGAATGAACCGATACCTAGACGTACGAGCGAGGTTCACTTTAGAAAAGGTATTCAAAGTGACCACGTTGCATTTGAAAATACTTCGCCAGTCATTGGATCACACTTTCCTGGACCCCAAGAAACACACCAGAACATTGGACCTTCGCGTTCAATCCATTTTCCTAGAAAAGCTTCATTTAAATAACTACTAACACACACACATTCATTCCAAAGTGTGGCGGTGCATCATCATGGTGAAATCATAGCTGTCACAGAATACCAAAACGAGTGCTTTCTAATGCGACAGGAGAAGTGTAGCAAAGAAATATACAATACAGGGCCGCATTCAACTTGTCCGGTAATACGTAAGGGCTGAAAAGCACTCTTCCCACGATTCCGGCCTACCTGTTTATGCCAAAGCGTGCCTGAAAGCTACGTTCGTTGGTGACCATGTGGGTTGTGTTCTGACCAGTAATGGATGTTGTGGAGATTAAAAGTACTTTCACGAGTGAAACTAGATTCGTCAGTCCATATTACATTTTTATAAAATGTTCCTTATCTTTTTCTTGGTGCAAAAGCCACTCATAAAGGTATACTCGTCGAATGCGATCTGTTTGCCGCTGGTGCAGAGTTAACGTGTAAAAATGTGGTTGCAGTTGTTCATCGTGCAAACACTTCAACAGGCAGTCTTTGAGACAGCCGAAAGTGCCGTGCAGTACCACGCTTACGTCGCCGAAGTTATTGGTGAACGGTTTCAAAAATGGCGCCCTCCTCTTGTGGAGTACGTCTGTCAATTACTTGCGAACTAAGATAACCGGCGTCCCTGAGGTGTTGCTGTAGGCGACGAAGAATATTCTTATTGGGATGGCGCCTTTGAAGGTACCGACGAGCAGCAGAAGCTTGGTTATCGGATGCATAAGCGCCGAAAGCATATCGACTCGATCTGGAAGCTGCCCTACATGAACTTGACAGGACCTGAAATGGTTCTACACTGTGCGGTTAGTAGACTCATGTATTCAGTTTAATGGATCCCACGGTCATGTGACCGGCTATCGCGATGCGACAATTGATGTCCTGCGTATGAAAGAGGAGAACTAGGAAAAGAATGTCTAGAAAATAAAAAGGGAACTTGACAACGTTTAGAGCCATAGATCCATGGTGGGTATAGTCTTGATATCCCAGATGTCTGCTCAGTGACATACGACGGCTGGTAAACTAGAACGTGATATTACACATTTCTCTGTACATTCTGATGCACTGCAGGATGTGACAGTGTTGCGATCTCCTCGTAAACCGATTTGATTTTGCTAGATGCAGTTCTGTCGTGAACTGGGATGTGGAACCGAACATCGACCTCTTCACCCACTTTATAAATGATCTAGTGGGCATCGTAGGAAGTTCCATGAAGCTTTTCAAGAATTGTGCTGCTCTATAGAGAGTAGTCGCAACACTAAAGAGCTGCAGCGAAGTGCAGGAATACCAGCAGAGGATCAATGCTTGGTGCAGGGTCGGCGTTAGGGGCAGGGATTGGTATTTGACTCGCAAGATAAACAGTTCTACCGTAACGCCATTAAATAGGCGAATTAATCCGTTATTGTAACCACACGATTTCATAAGAATGACTGGAAGCAGTCACATCAATAAAATATCTGTGTAATCTACGCAATGGGGGATTTCAACTGAAATTACCACATGAAACTAATCGCAGAGGCCTGACATATTCACTGAGTGGATCATCACTAAATGTAGTTCATCCACTAAGAAGGGTGGCTTACAAAACACTCGTCCCACCAGTACTTGAATACTGCTCTCCTGATATCCGTACCAAACGGGACTGATAGAGGAGATAGAGAAGATTCATACAAGAGAAATGCGTAACGTTACAAGTTAACTTACTAAGAGTGATAGCGTAACGGAGATTTAAGCCAACTACAGAGGCAGAAGTTACAACGAAGGCGTTCTGTATCATGGTGAGGGTTAGCGTTAAAACTGAGATAGGGTAGGGGAGAATAGAGAAATGGCGGTAAGCTAAGCTGTAATAAAAGTTGTTTTACTTTTTAACGCTATGCCGTATAAAACAAAATTCATACTCTGAAAGTCGACCTACTTTGGAACTTTAAATGCTGAAATATTTCTTGGAACAACTTAACCTAGATGTACATAACAATGAGACCAACGACACATGCCGGCATTCACCGTTCATGCGTAAAACACATTTTAAGGGATTTTTTTGGGAACATGAAATAACTGATATTTCTGGGGGATATTATTCATAAACAAACGTCGTGCCACAAATTTCATCTTAGAAATACCATAAAAAATTATTTCAATCTTGTATTGGTAAATTATGAATACTCCTGTTTTATCATTCAGTCTTACTGATTAAATTATATTAATACAAATTTTTCTATCAATTAACATACCGTAAAGCACAGAATGTTTTTTAAAAAGAACAGACCAATAAACTATAAAAGGCATTTAGTATCTAAACAGTCTACCACATAAGAAACTCTCAGCAGAATGAGCAGAACTACACAGATAATAAGTGCCTGTTCTAAAGGTGGTACATCGAAACCATTCCTCCCCACCCCGGACATACTCTCTGCAGACGAAACAGATGTTTTCGTTTCTCGAACACGGCAAATTGTCCATGTCGTCGTCGTCACATAAGAGATTTTAATGAATAAAATCATCTTAATTAGAACCTGAACAGATATCATTTTGAGCCTAGGTGCGGATATTGCTTCGTTCTATTGAACATCTCCTTTCTTCACTTTTCTTAGGTACGCATAAGCGTGCTTTAGACAGTTGCTTCGAACTTGTTTCCCGTAATGCATTTTCCTCTCTCATATTTCGGCAGCCAATTGAAGCTCAAATTTTCTGTGTGTGGAATTCATAGTTTTTGCCTTTTGTTTCTGTCCTTGTTTAATTGGCTTTGCATTTGTCCTGTTGGTAGAAGTAAGCAGTATCAAGTCTTCAAAAGCTACTGAGTTTCTGCGATCTCATGGTTCTTTTGACCCTTCAGCTTCTTGGTTAAATCTTCATTCGACCTCGTGATTCATACATCCCAGAGTTCAACTCAGGTGTCATTCTCAGCGACTGGAGTAGCCTCATTTCGTGTATTTGTAAATATATCTACAGCGCAGAAATTTTCATCGTTAAAAATATTGAATTAAATAGATATATTACTGCATTTTCGATCCTAGATAAAACCGCTTCTATTGTCGATACCCTTGAATACGCTTCACTCGAAAGACCAGCTAAATCATTAGGAGCGATGCTTAAGGCTTGTGCATATCCATGCATAGATCGCATTCCATTACAAAAACTCTTTTCTGGCTAGAATAGGAATCTACATCCTCCGACAGTAATGCGTGTGGGCTGTGCCGTGGTAAGAATACCAGAGTAGCCACATTAGTTGTGCATAACGTACGGAGCTCCAAGTAGTCTGGCTGATGTCACGTTACAGAACTTCTAAAATGCGCATTGGAGTGATACATAAAGACCTTCAAGCAAGTAAGGAGCAATTTTCGTTAGTCCTACTTTTTGGTGAGCATTCGTATATGTCGCACGGCGTACCATCATATTTTTAGCAAGGACTTCACCTTTTTTTTTTGATAAATAAAAGGTAGAGGAATACAACTTACATCCACCACGTTACAATCATTAAGTTTCCCCTCTCACAGCTGGTCGCTGAGCCTATCCTTTTTTTTTTGTCTTCATTGGCAAGTATAACGTAATACCAACAGGAGCAGAAAGTGGTATTACGTGAGCAGGTTTCCTTATGAACAGAAAGTTGGGGCAGAGAGTGAGTAATTGCTCTAAACAGCTCAGTGGCACGTTTAACTCAACAGAATCAACACTAAACCAACACCAACGACAGTGGTTCAGGTATACATGCAAGGTCGCAAGCAGAACGTGAAGAGATAGAGTAATTATTGAGCGGTTAATTCAGATCGAAAAGGGAAATGAAAATCCAATATTCACTGACGATTGGAATGAGGTTGTAGGGGAAGGGGTAGATGAAAGGATTACGGGTGCTTATGGGTTTGGTAATAGGAATGAGAGAGGAGAAAGGCTAATTGTGTTTTGCAATGAATTTCAGCTATAAATTGTGAATACTCTGTTCATCAATCGCAAGTGCAGCAGGTATACATGGAAAAGACCAGGAGATAAAATTTCACTTAGATTACATCACGGTCAGGCAAAGATTCCGAATTCAGATATCAGATTGTAAAGCGTAGACAGGAGCAGAATTTCATTCAGATCCCAATTCAGTAACGATGAACAGCAGGTTGAAGTTTAAAGACTAGTCAGGAAGAATCAATGAGCAAAGAAGAGGTATACGAAAATACTAAGGAAACAAGAGAAAAGTCTGAGCTTCTTCGAGGCTACAGATACTTCGATGATCCATAGACGTTAGGGAATAACTCCCATGGTAGAAGGGGGAGAATATAAAAACTGTACAGGATGTGTTGCAATTCCTGCTCGGAGATGAAAAGGTTGGCGCAGGAATTCGTGCTGTCATAATAGGCTGTTCATTCACGTTATATCAGTACGCGGCTCGCTGTTGCAGCGAATGCGCTGCTTAGTATAGCTATTGTTTACCATTGTGCGTTGTGACTATTCACCAAAGGCGTATACACAACACGTTTTCTCCGTGATTTGGCGAGTGTGACTGTCAGGTAACTCCCGGTTAGGTTCTTCACACCAATAGATACTGGAAGTCCGTTCCACTAGTTATCTGTTTTAGAAGGAATTTTACAAAAACTGATTTACCTATTGAGGATTCCCGTTTTCAATTTGATGATTAGCGCTGCGCTGTATTCCTTGTTTATTTTTTGAGTAGTACGGTTTATGCTGTCTAAAGGAAGCCCCTTTTTAAACGTACTTAATAGTTGCTTATTAGACGTTGGACAGGTTCGTGGTCACAACTTTGTGTAATACATACGTCACTGTTAATTTACAAAAATTCTGAAGATGGGCCATAGACGCGAAACGTATAATTTTTATTTGAAAACGTTGCTTTGTGTCATAAAATAAGTAAGACATTTATGAAAACGGACAGTGGCTAACATCTTGAGCACCACGGACTGTCAATACAGAAAATAATGTTGCAGCTTGTCTCGATGCAGTAGCGGGCAGAACTGCGTTTCCTGACAGACGTGAATACAAGTGGCGCACTGCTTCATCTATTCAGACGAGCCCTGATTTATCGTACAGCGTCACGATAAATGTATCCCAGAAGAACGACTATTTTTAGATGTCTTTGAAAATCCTCATATGTGTCCAGCACTTGGTGTCATGGTTTGGGATATTGTGTACACACCATGTGATGTGCAGCGCTGAAGTTTCGACAGCTGGCGTTACAGTTCTGATGTCTTGATGCCGATGGCTGAGTCATAACATCGAGGTCCCTGAGACTTACCTACCAACAAGACAAGGCGCACCACTTAACCGAGAGTGTCCTACAATTTCCCTCGCCAGCATTCTCTCCACATATGTGATCCATTGAAGTTATTAGGTCATGGTTTTGTAAAGAGTGAGGCATTCCGCAACGCACTAGTTTGTACGTTTAATACAGTATGGCATAAACTTGAAGCAGCAAGAACTGTATTCCTATTACTGTCATCTATGAGCAAAGCGTAGTCACGTTAGTCACTGCCATCGCCAAAGGTAGCAGCAGTGTATACTAAATTTTGTAGGCTGCGGTCTTGCGAGAGTATCCGTGTGCTAGTTGAGTTGGCACCGTCGCCCTGGCTGTCAGAGTACTGGCTTCCCTCTGGAAAAAAAGCATATATCCTGCGTTTTGTTTAGTGTATCAAATCCGGTCGTTTACACATCATGTCGATTAAAGACCGGTCGGAGTGGGTGGGTATAATGGAACAGAAGTGACTTTCCGTTAAAGACCAGGCCGCTAAGCATGTGGCCTCAAAAATTATTATATCTTTAGGTTGAACATACCTTCTATCACTTACGTGTTATTTATCTCAACCTTCCGGGAGGAAGGCTGGAAGTATTGTTGAATAGTATTGAAGATTTCCGTGTGTTTTTACTGCAACCAGCTGTGCGGTTCGTCTCACAAGGCGTTTGACACTGAACTGTGAAGTCTCTGGTCAATGTTGTTCTTTCTGAAGTGACAGGAGTGCCTTTCGGTCTCTGAAACTCAGTTCACGACGAGATATCACAGCTTAGTAATTTATGTACAGGTTTTCCACCAATATAGGTTGTTAACCGCATTACACAGAAGATTCCGAGAAAATGGGCTCTAAAGTGTTACTTGCAGCTCATACACCGGACAATTTAGATGCTACGGTACAACAGTTAAATGGCTGAGGCTGTAGCGGGCTTGCTTCCCATGTAGGGATCCAGTTACAGCTGTAACAGTCATTTCACATATAAAATAAAATTCTTTATGATTTAATTGACAATCTCTTAGCTCACTGGGACTATAATTTTTAACAGGATTAAAAAAAAAAGTTATCCAATGGTAGAATAGAAATTAGATTGCCCGCATGGCAACAAAGTCCGCGAAAGGCGTGACCACTTCGGTGTGCTGCAAGAGCGTATTAAGTGATCGGTATACGAGCTACAGTTCAGATATTAGAGACCTTTTTGTCGGAATATTCTGGGTAGTGTGCTTTACAACTTTTGGGGGTGGACGCCCTTGAGGTATACTACTAACCTGAGAAGTCTCATTTCGAACCGACATTCCGAGACCGTAAGGCCCCTCGTGAGACTGTATCAGGGACTGCTTCTTCTTCGTACTTCGGAAGAAAAATGTAGTAGATATTTTTCACTGCACATGACAAGCAATAGCACTACGGACTATATCCGACCGTTACGAGAATGGTGCCGGAGGTCCATATTTCCCGGCCGTTGGCGACTTCCTGCAGTTACTGCAGTATTTGACGTTCGTAAAGTTACTTCTGCAGGGCTATAGAAACTTAAGCTGTTGTGCATTCTTGCAGTGTATGCTTCCCACAGCGGTATCTAAAAGGAGTATTGAATTCGAATTGATATCGTCTATCGCCTGCGTGGTAGAGCAGTAATACCAAATCTGGAACTTAGTGACGCATCCCTGTGGGCTAGAGGCAGACTGTTGGAAGCAGGCGTGTTGGGAGGATCAGGTGGTCATGTGGCCCGTAGCCGGCGCAGCACCGACATGTAAATGGACCATGTTACAGCATTTCACGGCATGCGTGTAAGTCTCTATAGTGGCGCAGCAACGTACTGTACTGCGTTCTCTGCGCCAGTGATGTCTAATCGAACGGAACGGCTTGGCATTCCATTGTCATCGCAGGCAGTTGCCTCCAACTGAATTTAATCGCCAACAGTTCTCCTCTCCACACTGTTTGGTATGCTGAGAGAGAATCCGATACATAGCCTTCCACCGCTGTCCGCAGCCGCTTGCGCTAGTAGCAAGAACATGAATGATTTGACACTCGACTGGTTTATAAGAGTTTGTGCTTGTGGAATAGTGCGGTCTCATTGCTCAACAACTTGTAATTTCGGAAACCAGCTGTTGGTTGATAAGAGTGTCTATTTTCGGAATAGTGCGGCCTCGTTGCACAACAATGTATAACGCCTGAATCTACCTGCTCTCGAGTATGCAACGTACAAAGACTACCATCTGGTTCCAAGTTCCTAGTTGATGCAATGCACGAATGATTCAATTCGTAACACTTATAACGATAAGTGGCAGGTTTGTATTAGGTAACTGTGATTATGAAGTGTGTGTTCTTTGTTAGTTAAGATCACTGATTTTTCAAAAAGGGCTCTGAGCACTATGGGACTTAACTTCTGAGGTCATCAGTTCCCTAGAACTTAGAACTACTTAAACCCAACTAACCTACCTAACCTAAGGACACCACACACATCCATGCCTCAGGCAGGATGCGAACCTGCGACCGTAGCGGTCGCGAGGTTCCAGACTCTAGCGCCTAGAACCGCTGGGCCACCCAGGACGGCCATTGATTTGAGTCAGGGAATTTAGAGTTCTGTAAAGTATGTACAGAAGAAGTTAAATTATGTTTAAATTAATGATATTTTATAATATTTGAATATTCAGAAGACAAACTTTGTATATTGGAAGCAGGTTAGTGCGTAGGGCATTAGTGTTTGTAATATTTAAATGACGTAGGCAAGTCCCTCCGTAACCAATGTGGCTCGGCGCAATGTAAAGGGTGGTTTTGGCGGTCAAAATGGGCGGCTACTTGGTGAGAACGACACACAGTCAGTGGCTAATCGCTGCACGGAGAACATCGACGGTGCCAAGGGTGGCAATTGGAAGCCGCTTCGTAAGGAATTTTGCTTCAGATGTGGATTTGGCTGTTGAATGGTACTCCTGGCAATAACGAATAGCTCTAACACATTAAAAGTACGTTGCTAAGAAGAAATTGTGTAGAGCATTCAAACGTCAAAAGCCGTGAGTACAATTAGCCGCCACGTCGTTTGCGCACCATTGCTTCGCCACTGCTCCACCAACTTCATGCATGCAGATAGGTATCAGAGCATGGACCAGTGCTTTTAATAATATACCAAGTGCTATAAACTTGTATTTAGAGCGCAAACTTTTATACTGATCATGAACCTATGCAGGATCCCCTCATAAGTGTTCAGAAAACCGAGTATCCTGTTTAATGAACTAGAGATTTATTTATGTTTGTTAAATGTACAAGGATTAGCAAGAACTGAATTTAATTAGAATGTTGCTGAAAACATCTTAGTTTATTGCAAAGTATCGTTCTGCGAAATTTTATTGCCAGACCATGTAAATGTTACTGTCTAAAACACCTGCTTCACAGGTGATGAAAAAAGGCAAATAACTTATACTCATTTGAAACTTAATTTAGCTTTGCTTACTATCATGAACGAATTTTTGAAGGTAATTGTGTTGATTAATTTGCCTTGAAAATAGAAAACCATATTCTACTTCAAGTGAAGCTAAAAATTAAATTTACTTGAATTTTGTTACTAAAATAATCATAGAGTCTGACTAGTGATACAATTTCAGTTTCTGGGTCCCCACCATATTCTTCTCATATTAGAAACATAATGGGAATATTGTTACTACTAAGGAAATCTCCTGCATTTCAATAAATGGGGCTATAAACTGTCTAAATGTGGTATTGTTTATTTTCATTTGTGGTATTTATATGTTTGTTTAGTCAGAAGCCCCTCCATATCCAACTTTAGTTCGGTGCTTGCTGCAGTAACATCTCAGTACTGAGTCACGTAATAATCGTGATTGTAACTGTTACTATAATGAGTTGCTTTCTATGATTACTGGTTTGTGCATTATTGGTAACTACTGCTACCCACAGCTTAGATTACCCTGTGTCCGTTTGTATCCTGTGTGCTATTCAAAGGGAATCTTAATGAAAGTCACTTTAACTACCACTGTTCGATTTTTCATTCGTATATGAAGTTTACTACTTTCATTAACCCCAAAGCTGAAAGCCTGTTTAGTTTTCCTATTAATTGCACTATATTCAAAATTACAGTCCCATACCTTATCCATTAGACATAGGCGCACCGTGATAATTATAAATCCTCTCACAGGGTATCATTAGATTGTATCACGACGGGCTACTGTTATAAACTCTCAGACCAAATAATTGTAGTAGTGAGTAGTGCACGCAGTCAGTGCTAGGCGTTATCGGTCGCTACCAACTGGTCTGCATCATGTTATTCGAGGACAAGACGGAAAATTATTATTAAGCCGTATAAATAGCGTCGGCACCAGTCGAATATTATTCTGGGTCCGCAGCTTGTGGTTGTGGGGTAGCGTTCTCCCTTCCCACTTCCGGGTTCCCGAGTTCGATTCCCGGCGGGGTCACTGATTTTCTCCGCCTCGTGATGACTGTGTAGGGAAGCAGCCTACTCAGGCTGTATAAAATTTACACCAGTCTTTCCATTGTGTGCCAGCCAGTCTGCTGTAACTAGCTAGCTCTGACGTCATAAATGTTGTACAATACTTTAAAAATCAAGTAAATAACCTGAAACGTTTCTAGCATGTCAGGAGTAATACTAAATCAGTACGTGTTGAATATCAGTTCAATAACATTAACCACTTTCGAAATTTTGACGTTTTTCTGTAAAAGTCATTGGCGCAAAAGAAAAGAGCTAGAAAATTCAAAATTTATATTTAGATTCCTTTTTCATAATAATTTAGTAAAAACAGTATTCTGGATCTCACAAATTAAAATTTTAGTTGAAATTCATGATTTTGTGGTTTTGTCTTAAAAATTAAGGAAGCAAAACAGATTACGTAGGTGAATGAATAAAGCTAGGATGTTTAAATTTAAGTAGAAGGTAAATCCGCTATAATGATAAAGACGTGAGAAGTTTCAACTGAATAAATATAGAACTATAGTGATAGCGTCTCTCCACAGGGCAAGTTCAGAGTTCGTCTACTGCGTGTAGTCTAATTAAATTAATTATCTCGCCAAAAATATTTGACTTAGCCACGTCGGACTTTTATTATGATTACTTACCTGTGTGCTGATTACACATTTAAATTGAGAGCTTCATCGGCCATCAGCATAGGAAGAAATGATTTATTCGATAACTTAAAGTGGTGCATTACTAGCCCAGCGGCTAGTCGAGAGAGCGGATTTATTGAGGCGTTCCCTTAGCCGTCCACACCGCGGCTTTATATATAAGAACGCTGCGCGAGAAAGTAAGGCCTCAGTTCTCTCCAGACGCTGATTAGCGCACCATCTGTGCCGGGAGTCGCGTCGCGTTGGAATCATTGCTATAAACAGCCTCGGATGCCGTAATAAGGTACTTGGGATACGCGTAACCATGAAATCATTTTCGACTGAAGTATTAATTCCGGGATGACTTTAATGATCTACCTTTAGTTTGCGTATGTCGTATTTTCACGTGCCGCCACGGGACAGACATTCTACCATTATTTAGCATGGCGTTTGATGAACATCATCATCAAATTATGGCGAGCATTCACTTAAACATTTAATTTGAACAGTTATAGTTGCATCAGCGCATTAGACTCTGAACTGCTCTGGTAGTTGGATTGTGTGGATTCCTTTCGCTCTGTGACTTTCAGAATATAGTGAACATTTTAGAGAGAATCGTTTTTGATTATGAATCCCAGACAATCTCCTAATTCCTCAGGGTTATATGCTGTAGCTATAAGTGTATTTCTCAGATGAAGTGGGCACTAGGAATTCTAATTAGAGGCTTCACATTTTGTTAATCACTTTCCGGTTGCCAACATTGTAGTTAGAGAGCCAAGGTTGAGAACGGCAAACAACAGCATTAAATAAATTGTAGGAACATTCCACATTTTAATAACAATATTTCCACCTGCCGCCCCACATATGCTGCATGTGCCGGGAAAGACATTCCACATTTTATTATTATTCGATTAATTCCACCCGCCACCCCACAACTGGGTGTTGTGTGATGTCGTTAGGTTAGGTTGAAGTAGTTCTAAGTTCTAGGGGACTGATGACCATAGATGTTAAGTCCCATAGTGCTCAGAGCCATTTGAACCTTTATTATTCTGGCTTTTTCTGTTTATGTCGTATTTGTCTTATATACAGAAAAGAGTTTTGGCACCTTCCTGTAACATCTTTACAAAGTTTATGACCATCGTTTCCCTGGACGAGCTTATCTTTTGCTTTCTTCTGGGCTGTAGTTCATAATTTTTTTCAGTAGTTTTTCATCTCCCATTCTATGCAATTGCAGAATCTACCTTTATCGGTATTCAGTTGTTTCTTCATTAACACATGTAGCTTCAGCTCAAAATACGAACATACTAGACTTCGAACCAGGTGTGTGATTGCAAACGCCACACAGCTCGTCATTTATAACGGGAAACAATCCTGATACGTAAGAGAAACTTCGACTGTACGTAATAGCTCTGGTAGGTGACCACTACTATTCACCATATAAAGGGGTGGTCAAAAATTTCTGTTTCATGGCGTTGCAATAGAGTATGCGCAACGTAGCGCAGCAAAGATATAGGTATACATCCCCTTACGAACACCTAGGAGTCTTAGAGGGGACTGAATAGAACATAGCGTCAATGGGAAGCCATATTCGGAAAAGTACCGGTTCCGTGCTGCAGCCATTTGTAAACATGTTTGCGAGGTAGGTACGTATCACGGTAGTCATGGTACTAAGAGTGCGTACGTCGGATCGCCTGATGTCGATTGACGTCTATCCCACCTCACTCAGCTCGTTTGAGCCTCATTCACATGTCTGAGATTGTTACAGCAACATGGTTGAATACTTGTTTACAGGATAAACCGACATGAACCTTCTGTACGGCGAAACTCACAGTAATGGAAGAGCTGCTCATAGCCTTCACCGAGATCGTTCTCCAGAATGTCCAACTCCATGGCGTACACTTTCCACCACAAAAACGCAAGGGCTTCGGGAAAGGGTAGCTTCACCATCAGCTTGTGTTACTGTAGTGGTCCAAGCAGACGCCTCGCATCCGAAATGGAAGAGGTCGTACTGAGACATGTCGAAGAGAACCCGTCAACGAATACACGAGCTCCAGCGCTAACAACGGATATAAGATAAGTGAAATACTGAGTCACGACTAATAAATTAGTTGTATAAATGATCGCTTTAATGTTTTCAAATGGTTGCAGCAAGTGAACAGTAAGTTTCAATACATGTGTCCCTGTTCAAAATATTATCCACTCTGTCCCCTCTATAACTCCCGAAAGATTGTAAGGGGAATTTTAGAGCACCTGTATAAGAACCGACAGGTCGGAAATAAATTTAGCACTCATATACAACCGCTCGCTCACCGATAGATCTGTACCTACAGACTGGAAAATTGCGCAGGTCGCACCAGTGTTCAAGAAGGGTAGTAGGAGTAATCCATTTAACTACAGACCTATATCATTGACGTCGGTTGGCAGTAGGGTTTTGGAGCATATACTGTATTCAAACATTATGAATCACCTCGAAGGGAACGATCTATTGACACGTAATCAGCATGGCTTCAGAAAACATCGCTCTTGTGCAACGCAGGTAGCTCTCTATTCGCACGAAGTAATGGCCGCTATCGACAAGGGTTCTCAAGTTGATTCCGTATTTCTAGACTTCCGGAAAGCTTTTGACACCGTTCCTCACAAGCGACTTCTAATCAAGCTGCGGAGCTATGGGGTATCGTCTCAGTTGTGCGACTGGATTCGTGATTTCCTGTCAGGCAGGTCGCAGTTCGTAGTAATAGACGGAAAATCATCGAGTAAAACTGAAGTGATATCAGGTGTTCCCCAGCCAAGCGTCCTGGACCTCTGCTGTTCCTGATCTATATAAATGACCTGGGTGACAATCTGAGCAGTTCTCTTAGATTGTTCGCAGATGATGCTGTAATTTACCGTCTAGTAAGGTCATCCGAAGACCAGTAACAGTTGCAAAGCGATTTAGAAAAGATTGCTGTGTGGTGTGTCAGGTGGCAGTTGACGCTAAATAACGAAAAGTGTGAGATGATCCACGTGAGTTCCAAAAGAAATCCGTTGGAATTAAATTACTCGATAAATAGTAAAATTCTCAAGGCTGTCAATTCAACTAAGTACCTGGGTGTTAAAATTACGAACAACTGCAGTTCGAAGGACCACATACATAATATTGTGGGGAAGGCGAGCCAATGGTTGCGTTTCATTGGCAGGACACTTAGAAGATGCAACAAGTCCACTAAAGAGACAGCTTACACTACACTCGTTCGTCCTCTGTTAGAATATTGCTGCGCGGTGTGGGATCCTTACCAGGTGGGATTGACGGAGGACATCGCAAGGGTGCAAAAAAGGGCAGCTCGTTTTGTATTATCACGTTATAGGGGAGAGAGTGTGGCATATATGATACACGAGTTGGGATGGAAGTCATTACAGCAAAGGCGTTTTTCGTCGCGGCGAGACCTTTTTACGAAATTTCAGTCACCAACTTTCTCTTCCGAATGCGAAAATATTTTGTTGAGCCCAACCTACATAGGTAGGAATGATCATCAAAATAAAATAAGAGAAATCAGAGCTCGAACAGAAAGGTTTAGCTGTTCGTTTTTCCCGCACGCTTTTCGGGAGTGGATTAGTAGAGAGATAGTATGATTGTGGTTCGATGAACCCTCTGCCAAGCATGATTCGATGAACCCTCTGCCAAGCACTTAAATGTAAATTGCAGACTAGTCATGTAGATGTAGATATATATCGGAAACGCAGACTGTGTATGCAGTTACGGCGAAACGTCCGGAGAAACTGCCATATGTTGAACTACTGCTTCATGATAGCGTATGACCACATGCCTCTTATGCCGTAAAGCAGAAGTTACGGCAGCTCAAGAGGGAGACATTCGAGCAACAGACATGTGGGTGTGATCTCTCCCCATGCGAATATAAAGCTTCCGGTCTCCTTAAAAAAGGTCTTGAATGGTTGAAGATTCCTGTTTGACAAGGACGTGCTGTAGATGACTACGAACTTCTTCACGCAGCAGGACACTGTGTTTTATACAAAGAGGGTGCCTTCAGCCTGTTGCATAGGGGATGACTGCCTCAATGCTCACGGCGATTATGGCTGAATAGCATACCGATTCCGAAATGCACGACCTAAGAAGGGAAAAATTTTGGTCGTCACTCACATGTAAGTGACCTTCTGTATAATGTCGGAAGTTCCATGAGGCATTTTGAGTGTGTTGTTGTATGCAGAGAAGTCGCGACGGTAGAAATATGTAGCGAAATGCCACGAAACCGGCATAGGATGAACGATGCTTGGGGCAGGTATTGGTAGTTGACCCTCAAAATAAACTAACGTTCTCTACGACATTAGAACAGTGAGCGGAAGCACTCACACCCAGAAATTACCTGGGAGTGTGCGTACGGAGCGACTGAAACAGGGACGATCACATAGTTGCAACCGCTGGTAAGGCAGATGCCAGGCCCAGATTCATTGGAAGCATTCTCAGAACGCGAAATACACACGCAAAGGAAATAGCTTTCAAAACTCTTGTTCGCAAATCACTCAAATACTGCTCGTCCGTCCGGGATCCGCACCAGATAGTATTGACGCAGTATATAGAGAACAACAAAAGACGAATAGCCCGTTTCGTTAGAGGTGCCCAGCCAAATGCAGTGTCGACGCTACAAGTGAGGGGTTGAGCATCACGGTTTAGTCTACTTTAAAAATTCCGAGGACTTCCTTATTGCAAGTGTCAACGAAATTCTTTGCCTCGTCATTAGTCTATCTCACGATGAAAGTCAAATCAGAGAGATACGAGCTCACACGGAAGCGTACGAATATACGAACTGCCCGAGGACCTTTCCTGAGTGAAATAGAAAAGAGAGGAGCGACATGGTACACAATGTACCCTCCGCCATACGTCGTAAAGTGCTGGCGGAGTATAGGTGTAGATAAAAGAAGCACTTTGTTTCCAGCACTTCAGTCGCCTCTGGTATCCCATCTTTCCAGATTGAATTTTGATGTCATTTTTATATCTGTTTAGCCAAATGTCCCTTCCGTACAACAGTAGGGGTGTTGAGTTATCCTCCCACAAACTGCTTGTATTTTTTGCAGATTTCATATATGGCTTTACTACAAAGAAAACTAGCGTTCGAATTGAAATTTTAGGTAGATTCATAAGTTCCTAACCATTTGTTTTGAATGTTGGTATTCCGGTTCCTCATCGATTGTGATCTTTTATTTGTAGTTCACTGTTGCAATTTGAGTTTACGTTTCGTCATTTCGCGGTTTGGAGACAGTGAGTGAAACTGTGGACACAACAAAATGGAGTGCCGAGTTTAGGTATCGAAACACTTTCGATACATTCTTCAATACTTGCGACATATTGTTCTGTTTGAGTTCAGTCGAGGGGTGACACCAGCAGAGGTACCCTGAAACAATTGCGTCGTGTATGGGGATGATGGCATTGGACGCAGTATGACAAGAAAATGATTTTTTTTAAGGAGGATAGTTTTGACATTAGTGAATATCCACTATCTGGAAGAGGTTTGGGGTCAGATGAAGATCGTTTAAATGCATTAATCCACAATTATCAACGTCACTGTACTCGTCAGCTGGTAAATGTGATGAAATGTGTTCATTCCTGCGACATCTGCGTTTAAACGGGAAGCTTCCAAAATCGGGTGTATGTGTACCGCATTCCCTAAGCCAAAATAACAATAATCAATGGGTGGTCATACGTTCATATATGTTTGCTCGTCTTCAGCTGACTGGTGAACAAGACTGATCATTCCTATTTTGTATCGTCACTGGTCACGGGGAAAGATGACTTTATGCTAACATAAGGAAAAGAAATGAATGTATGATACCAAACAAAGCAGAAACTTTACGTAAAAAGATCTGAGCGCACCCACAAAAGATTATGTTATGCATCTGGTGAAACAGTACGGTATGAAGTACCACGAATCGCTTCCCCGAGGTGTAACCATGACTGCTGACATTTATTGTCAACAACTAAGAAGTCTTGCAGGTGCAGTCTAAGAGCAACGACCGAAAATACTATGTGAAGTGATGCTACTCCACGAAAGCGCCAGTTCACGTACTGCGACTCTGATAGAACACACTTTAAAGGAGTTCTGATGTTCTGCCCGAAGCTTTTCACCTTTCCGCTCTCTGTCGAACTACCTTCAAGAATCTTCATTTTGCCGGCCCTGAATGGCCGTGCGGTACTAGGCGCTACAGTCTGGAACCGCGCGTCCGCGACGGTTGCAGGTTCGACTCCTGCCTCGGGCATGGACATGTATTATGTCCTTAGGTTGGTTAGGTTTAAGTAGTTCTAAGTTCTAGGAGACTGATGACCTCAGACGTTAAGTCCCATTATGCTCAGAGCCATTTGAACCATTTTTTGAATCTTCATTTCCAGATGAAAATGCGTTCTGAACATGATTCCTTGCCTCTAAGCCACGTGGTTTCTGCAGTCGATGAATCGAAATGTTACCCCAGCATTGGCAGACTGTAGTAAATATTGACAGAAAATATACTGTTGTTCACTAAAGTCTCTGATATGTGTATCTGTTGTGAACTTACGGAAAAAAACGCTACACACTAATGCTACATTCCATTATTTACACTATGTTACGTGCTAAATTATGGAGTTATCAATTATTAATTTCGACTACAATGTTTCTTTCCCTTTAATCTTACGTAATGAAATCTTTAGACTGTATGCCTTATATGATTCAGTTAAGCCCATGTACTACTTGCTTCATTTATTTGTGTCATCAATTTATAAACTTCAAATAATAATACGCTAAAACATGTGCGTTTACATAATTTAACTCTTGGATAACTGCCCGATTTGCAATTCTTAAGGACAATATAAATGGTAAAGCGAGAGTACCCCCGTTTAGTCTTTCATTTTTTTCCCTCATTTGTCCAGTATTAATTATTTGGTGCCCCTTATTCATTTACTAATCACGATTACAACCAATAAACGCAGTGGCTGAATTAGGTCACACAACCAACAAATATGTGTACAATAAATTATTACAGTAATATAATTGATAATTATCGCTTCATACATTTTAATTCTACTCACTTGGTTTAGGACAGTTTAACGGCAACTCCCCGAAAACTGGTGATGACAGTAACAAGACGCGCCTCCAGTTTCAACAGTAAGGAAATGAGCGTTTAGAGGAAATCTCGTAACTTCATCAACATCTATAGCTATTTGTATCTTGTAGATATTCGTAGAACTACGAACTGTTTCTGGCATCACTACACGGATTTTTGAAGCCTACTACAAACGCACTTCATGTTGGGATTCTACTCAGTGCAAAATTATTCTGTAAAATAAATTAGCTTAAAAACTTACACGGAGACTGTGTCGAAACATGTGCATGGATCATCCTGACTTTGCCAGCCCAGGAGCCTTTACGCTCTGTTTCACAAATCAACGGGTCCACTTGTCACTCCCAGTCATACGACAAATATCGACCAAGTATTATGGTCTTTATAAATTTTAAACTGACTGGCTGACTACGTGCGTTTCAAAAGACGTTTCTGGCTCAGTCTTAAATCGGTATTTGAATTAGTTTTTCGGTTATACGTCACTTTTTTCATCTCTGAAAATGATTTGATTATGTGACAAATAACAAGGTGCACCGTCGACCGTGGTCCATATTAATCCTTAGTACCACCTGTATCTGGAAGAAGGAAGGAAGATTGGGCTCAAAGTTCCGTCGACGTAGAGGTCGTTAGAGACGGAGCACAAGCTCAGATTTTATCAAGGATGGGAAAGGGAATCGGCCGCGCCCTTCCAAAGAAACCACCCCAGCATTTGCTGAGAGCGATTAAGGGAAGACACTGTTAACCTAAGTCTGGATGGCCGGACGCGGGTTTGTAGCGTCGTCCTCCCGAATGCGAGTGCAGTGTGCCTGTAACTGGAGAAGTCTGTCAGTTCTTCACTGGAGGAAAGCAAAAATAGCTTGTCTCCAAGAGGATCATGCATAGTATAACAATTAATGATTCGAACCAACCGTCGGGCTACGTTAGCTGTGCTCTCATTCACCTTCTTACAAATTACCATAGTTTTTAAGGCGCTACATGTAATGATATTTGCTTCAGTGGGAAATGAATAAAACTTCCCATTATGTAAAATGCACTGATATAGACACCAGAATAAGGGGGTGGTTAGAAAAGTCTGGAAAAAAAGCAAGGAAAAAATGTTGTTTTTGTAAACTACTCACATTAGGCCTGCTTCTTGACATAGTCTCCTTTGACGGATATTCCTCTGGTTCAGGTAACTTCCAACATTATCGTCTCATCGGAAAAATAGGTCTCTCGAACTCTGCAAAATACTCATTGCCTGCAAGTATTACTTCTTGATTAGATGAAAATTTTATTTTTAGTTAGGAAGATGCCACTTGGGGCTTAGTCTGGTGATTCAGTATAAGGAACCACTTCAAACAAGACCATTTCATTCCCTTTCGACAGTGTTATCGCTGATTTGCCATAGTATACACAAGAGTCATCTTGTCAGCAGCACATTGTTGGAAACAAACCGCCATATAAAAAGTACTCTGTCTCCAGACGACAAGTGGCCCATCGGGACCATCCGACCGTCGTGACATTCTCCTCTGAGGATGCGGATAGGAGGGGCATGTGGTCAGTACACCGCTCTTCCGGTCGTTGCAATGGTATTCTTTGACCGGAGACGCTACTATTCGGTCGAGTAGCTCGTCAATTGGCATCACGGGGCTGAGTGCACCCCGAAAAATGGCAACAGCGCGTGGTGGCCCCTCCCAACAGCGCGTAGCTTCGGTGATCTGATGGGAAGCGGTGCATCCACTGCGGCAAGGCCATTGCCCCAAACTGCTGTATAGTAGTCACAAAAAGAAGTTGGTGTTACAAGTTAGCCAGATGTTAATACTGTAGGCGTACACAATTCCTCAATGACTAATTGTACTATATTTTCAATGGAGATATAATCAATAAAGTCTGTCATGGGCTTATAAGAAACTGTGAAATAAAACACGACAAAGTTAGATTGTTAAAAAGGAAAAAAAATTAAGAGGCACTAACTGACAAACGCACAAGTGGCGATATTATAGATAATGACATAACTAATAAACAGCTTTCCGAGTACACAGAATAATATAAAACTACAAAAGAAATAGCTAAAGAGGGCCAGTGAATGAAAACAGACAGCCGAACGTAATCAGCGCCCACTGTTAGCGCTAATGCCAGAACGCCGCATAGGCGAGAAGTGGTTAGAGGAACGTAACTGCTTAGGGCCACTCGTAACCTTCGGCACGCCGTTCCAAGTAAAGAATAATAAAAAAAACTACCACTGCATGGTGGTGGTGGTGGTGATTAATGTTTAACGTCCCGTCGACGACGACGTCATTAGAGACGGAGCACAAGCTCAGGTTAGGGAAGGATTGGGAAGGAAATCTGCCGTGCCCTTTCAAAGGAACCATCCCAGCATTTGCCTGAAACGATTTAGGGAAATCACGGAAAACCTAAATCAGGATGGCCAGAGAAGGGATTGAACCGTCGTCCTCCCGAATGCGAGTCCAGTGTGCTAACCACTGCGCCACCTCGCACGGTTCTACCACTGCATGAACAAGATTATCTAGTTAATGTAGTATATTATACAAAGAAGGAACAAGGAGGCACTAGATTTATGCTCACAATTTAAGAAGACGAAGTAAATATGTAAGGCGCTCTATGCCAAGTCAAACTGTCAGCGAGATACATGAAATGGAGGCGTTCAGTTGCAAGCAGAGCATATCAAAACAAAACAAAGAACGTATTGAGTGCAAAATCGGTCTGACAATTAAGCACTTTTGATTCTTTTTTTTTTTTTTTACTGTATACAGTTTGAAACTCTTTTAACAGATGAAGAGCAGAGCCTTATTCTACACTGTGGAGAATACGCACACTACTCTCAATGTTCACTACAGTGTAATCAGTTTCAGATACTTGCGTTTGACTGATATAATATTTGTCACAGTTCCTGCGATCAATCCTGTAAACTCCAGAGCTATCACGTTCGTCATACACCCTTTTCACTTTTTGCTTTTCTCGCTGGTTTAGGGTCTTGTTAACCTGAAAGCCACGTTTAACATCAGATTTCCTACCCATTATTCTTTTTGCAGGCTGTGTGGTTGGTCCCGGCGGAGGTTCGAGTCCTCCCTCGGACATGGGTGTTCGTGTTTGTCCTTAGGATAATTTAAGTTAAGTAGTGTGTAAGCTTAGGGACTGATGACCTTAGCAGTTAAGTCTCGTAAGATTTCACACACGTTTGAACATGTTATTCCAGTTGCAGGAACATTCTGCCGTTACATTACATATGAATGGTTTTCGTTCTTGCGACAACTTTATGACCTTATAAGACAATCTTCCCTACAAATTGTATATGCCCACCATGTTAAGGCGAAGCTTTTCAGTTGAAGAGGCTACAAATGGAAGGACTCATGGTGCGATCAAATTCCCGCTCCTCCCTACGGGTTGCACCGATCTCCTTATATCACCTTATCCGGTTGAAAACGTGTCGAAAAAGAGCGTGTATCACATCCCTTACTCACACCAATGGTCATGTACTGATGTCCCAACGTGACATTCCAGTCTGATCTGTAATTATTTTACCGACGTTTATGGTGTCCCTGCTACTGATACCCTTGTCCTTGATGAAAACATTTCTCTCCTGGATTGCATGGTTACTCCCGCATTAAAAGATAAATTTCTAAATGACTTTACTTGCGATAATTTATATTTTCTTGTTGATGATTCACCGTTGCAAAAATCGCCAGGAGTCAATGTTATTTCTAAGGAGTTTTATATATATTTTTGGCCTCTTATAGATGACACTATTGGAAAATGAGTTCATCCGGGGGAGTTTGACTCCTGGCCTCTTCAGTTGATAAAGTAGTTATAATTCCGAAGACAACTGGACCACCATAGAAATTACGCCCTATCACACTGCTTAATTTCGATACAAAACTGTCGCCAGCGCTGTTAATAGCCGATTTTTGATACTGCTATAGAAAATCCTTGCTGTTCATCAAAGCTGTGTGCCTGGACTCACGATTCTGACTTCTGTACTCGAATGCCGGGAAGTCGTCTCGGTGACTGCAGTGAATTCTATTGATTCTAATAAGGCATTTGAACAGATTGTTACGGTTTCTTGATGCATGTGTGTAAGGCGATCGGTTCCAAAGTAACCGCGTGTAATGAATTATCCAGTTTTTTTTTTTACTGAGATTCACGCATCTGTCGTAGTGTGGACGATTTACTCCCTAGTTCACCATCTAACGGGGCTTGCCGCAGGGTAGCCACCTCTCCATGTCTCCTCTCGTCTTGTCCTTAGAACCTCTGCTTCGCCGTATTCTTGATCATTTATTTGTCTGGAAGATATTAGGAGAAACCTTCTCGGTACGAGCATATGCGGATGATGTTATGGTAGTGCTATGTTATATCAATGGCATATCTTAGCTCAAGGATATATTGGATTCCTTTTGCTCTCAATTGGCGGGAGGTGCTAAACGAATTCAAGAGCCGTTCCCTCAGTCTACTTGACAAACGGCGAATCTTAGATTCCTTTATCTTCAGCAAAGTACACTCCTGGAAATGGAAAAAAGAACACATTGACACCGGTGTGTCAGACCCACCATACTTGCTGCGGACACTGCGAGAGGGCTGTACAAGCAATGATCACACGCACGGCACAGCGGACACACCAGGATCCGCGGTGTTGGCCGTCGAATGGCGCTAGCTGCGCAGCATTTGTGCACCGCCGCCGTCAGTGTGAGCCAGTTTGCCGTGGCATACGGAGCTGCATCGCAGTCTTTAACACTGGTAGCATGCCGCGACAGCGTGGACGTGAACCGTATGTGCAGTTGACGGACTTTGAGCGAGGGCGTATAGTGGGCATGCGGGAGGCCGGGTGGACGTACCGCCGAATTGCTCAACACGTGGGGAGTGAGGTCTCCACAGTACATCGATGTTGTCGCCAGTGGTCGGCGGAAGGTGCACGTGCCCGTCGACCAGGGACCGGACCGCAGCGACGCACGGATGCACGCCAAGACCGTAAGATCCGACGCAGTGCCGTAGGGGACCGCACCGCCACTTCCCAGCAAATTAGGGACACTGTTGCTCCTGGGGTATCGGCGAGGAACTTTAGCAACCGTCTCCATCAAGCTGGGCTACAGTCCCGCACACCGTTAGGCCGTCTTCCGCTCGCGCCCCAACATCGTGCAACCCGCCTCCAGTGGTGTCGCGACAGGCGTGAATGGAGGGACGAATGGAGACGTGTCGTCTTCAGCGATGACAGTCGCTTCTGCCTTGGTGCCAATGATGGTCGTATGCGTGTTTGGCGCCGTGTAGGTGAGCGCCACAATCACGACTGAATACGACCGATGCACACAGGGCCAACACCCGGCATCATGGTGTGGGGAGCGATCTCCTACACTGGCCGTACACCTCTTCTGATCGTCGAGGGGACACTGAATTGTGCACGGTACATCCAAATCGTCATCGAACCCATCGTTCTACCATTCCTAGACCGGCAAGGGAACTTGCTGTTCCAACAGGACAATGCACGTCCGCATGTATCCCGTGCCACCCAACGTGCTCTAGAAGGTGTAAGTCAACTACCCTGGCCAGCAAGATATCCGGATCTGTCCCCCATTGAGCATGTTTGGGACTGGATGAAGCGTCTTCTCAAGCGGTCTGCACGTCCAGCACGAACGCTTGTCCAACAGAGGCGCCAGGTGGAAATGGCATGGCAAGCCGTTCCACAGGACTACATCCAGCATCTCTACGATCGTCTCCATGGGAGAATGGCAGCCTGCATTGCTGCGAAAGGTGGATATACACTGTATTAGTGCCGACATTGTGCATGCTCTGTTGCCTGTGTCTATGTGCCTGTGGTTCTGTCGGTGTGATCATGTGATGTATCTGACCCCAGGAATGTGTCAATAAAGTTTCCCCTTCCTGGGACAATGAATTCACGGTGTTCTTATTTCAATTTCCAGGAGTGTATATTGTGTTGCCCAAATATTCCCACTCCGCGCGATGATGGCGCGCAAATTAATGCAATCGTCTTGTTGTTTCCACTAGAAAGTCATACTTTTCGACTTCGTTTTGAAGTGGTTACGAGGCTCCGACCCCTTGGATGGTTGGCTCTTCCCAATATCAAACAGAAGGCTTCACTACTGTTTATAAGGCGTACTGAATTAACATTTACTCGAGCAGCCCATTCTATTACATTATTCTATTACATCTCCCTTATTTACGTGTCTTCGACCGACCAGTCAGCCGATGTAGACATGATAAATTCTAAATAGAGGCATGCACGACCATTTTACGTTATAATAAGCTTTCTGGGAGTCGACATTTTATCAGACACGGCTTACCACAACATCTTTGCTTTCTCGATGGGGAGTACAATCATCCGCTGCTATCCTGCAAAAAATTGTTGTGTTATGTTAGTTTTCCTCTCCTCCCGAAGTGCCCTCATCGTGGAAAATGGTCATTCACAATCTAATCCAACCAATGATAGCCTCCATCACATTGGTCTTAATCCGACTGGTCTTTGCGACACATTCCATCAACCTGATACGTTACCACACAGGCTTGTCTCTTGTGGGCGAGAACACTGACACCTGTTTCTCTACAGCTGGCTTTCCTTACCCGATCGGGTGAACAGGCTTTCTCAGTTGAATTTCTCCTGTGTCCGGACTTTTCTTTTTTCCCTCGGACGAAGACTAATTCGATTGCATATTACCTCGGACGCTACGCCCCCTATGTCTCGGGTGTGACAACGACCCAGACCTCCTTGTTTTTCGACAACAGTTGGTGAATGCTCGTTGGACGTGGCAGAGACTTCCAAGTTATCGTGCTTTATTTGCTGCCTCTCTTTAGTCGTCACGGAAATGGGTAGCTTCAGTTGTTTTTTCCTTATTTTGCCTGCTTCTCTCGTGTTCTTCCTAGAGAAAAACTTGTTTTCTTCTGACGAGCCAAGGAATTTTGGAATCTGTCTAAGTTTTCTTTTCATAAAAAATAACAAAAAGAAGTATATTAAAAATAATAAAAAAACTGGTAAAAATAATAAAAAACATAGAATAAAAGGGATCAGCCAAGTACCGTATCCATAGAAGGGACCAGCACAGTCACAAGCGGGGTTTCGACCCCTGCCCACCTTGTCTCCACCCAGTCTGAAATTGACTGTGTGCTTCAGTCTGCATATGTACGTCATAGATGTTGGAACTATATAGCTTCATTTGAATAAACTAATTAACTAAGTGACTCTACACAAAAGTGAGTTGTGGAAACCGCAATTAATGTGTATCGAAATACGTACGTTGGCTGTAGAGGTAAATAAGCCGAACAAAATGGCTAATAGTTCATTTGCAAGGGGTAAGGAAAGGAAGATCGATTTTGGTTTTTATAGACAGGAGAACAAGCCTCGAGAAGGGACTAAGTTCAGAGAATTAAGATCCTTGTTCTCTTACTGAAAGGAAGACAGACATTACGCTGTCGAATGGAGTAAAGGAATGTAATATTATGCTTGATGTAGTATACCTTCTAAGTCTGCAGCGCAAACGAAATCGCTGACCGAAACGAAAAAATGTCTATAACAAAGGACCGCGTTATCAAAGTATAGCTGTACAGTAATGTAGCTGACAAATTTAGTAAAGAACGATACGTTAGTTCTAAGCGTATTTCTCACCTTATTGTAATCTTTTCGTCAGTGTCTTTACAGTTTAGCAGAGAATGGGACTTGCTGTACCGCTGATCTTAATACAACAGAAATACACAGATAAAATGCTCTCTCGTATGTATATGTTCCACCTATATACACAGTTGTGGTTTCTTGGAAGACGCTACTGCACAAGAAGAAATATATTTCTGTTTACCACACTCTGATTTTTCTTTTTTTGAGACGTACAGCACGTGAGATGTATCTCATTGATGTGACATCAATCAGCGAAATACAGGCCACGGTAAACTAAGTACTGAATAAGAGAGAGTGTGTAGTTCCATGTCCCTTGATAGTTTATGGTTAGGAGGGAAATAGACAGACGTCCTTCTCATTATGTACTGCAACTGATTCAGCTTTAATTGACGTACCATTTCTAGATTTATCTGAACATTATCGTATTCATCCACATGGATACATATTGTTGATGCTTGGTTTCCACTGACATTATTACCAGCCTATTAGTAAAAAAGAGAAACACCTGCCGAACTGAGGCCAAACGAGTACCGAAAAATACTGATTATTCAGAACTAAAATAGCCGTATCAGTTTTAGCAAGTCGGTTTCTCCCATCCCTAATTCGACAGCTGTACGCTCTCCCATTCCTATTGAGACAGCTGTACAATACATTTTGGGATAACTTAAGATAGAAAACTCCAAAGGTTTGAGGTTGCGTGATGTAGGGGCCCAAAGTAATGGCCCTGCTCGACATCCATATCATTGAAAATATTGGCCCCATTTATGTCATCTTCTATCGGATGCGAAACTTTATCCTCTACCCCACTCACAGATCGTGCAATTCTAGATCTGTTGTATGGCGGTATATTCGAATAATTTGCATTTCAAATACTGTATTTTTATGTACAAGGACAGTGCCGCGCGGAGTAGCCGTGCGGTCTAGGACGTCTTGTCTCGGTCAGCCCGGCTCCCCACTAGGAGGAGGTTCGAGTCTTCCCTCGGACATTGGTCTGTGTGTCATCCTTCTGGCAAGGGATCATTTTTGGGCCCGTGTTTACTGAAATATTTAGTTGCTATTGTCGAATACTGTCACCACTGTCTGTTTTCGATTATAAATATCGTCCATCTTAATAATTTAATATTGTTGCAACTTTTTTTTTTAGGCCGGTTAATTTACTAAGTTGTCTAACCACGATAAAGCATTTTTTCTCCTAAAACAAGAGTAAAACTAAACCATACTGACAATGCAATGAATTTCGTAGCAGTCGTTCACCGCACTTCACACGATCGGACTGCGTGGTAGGAGATGGAATTAAACTTGGTACTCTGTGCTGTCTCAGTGAACAGAGGTCGATCGTGATGCTGAATATTCATTGCTTCCTATGTTGACAAAAGTGAAAGTAAATGGAGCGTATCAGGCAGTTTTGCCTCCAGATTTCCAGGGGGAATAATTCGACTGGCAGAGTGCGAGGCAACGTAACTGGTACCAGGGTTCGCGTTTGCACCCGCAGCAGAACTGCCGGGGCAGGTGCGGGGATTAGTAGCGCTCTGTATCTGAATATCTCCGCAGCTGGCCAGAAGGGTATTACACCTATTATGGGCCGTTGCCGCGGCGGAGACACTGCGCTCCGTTCGCCGGGTGCAGTAACGCTGAATTCCGCTGATGCTGCGGTTCCGAAGCGGTCGACTGCTTGCAGGGACCGTCTGCTCGGCTGCACGCCGAGTATTCCCTTTGTCTGCCTCGTACACCGGGGCTATTGTATACAGGTGCGGCTGCTGTTGTACTGATCCCACTGTAAACTCCGTGCTGTTCACATCGTGAGAACCCGCTATACGATTATCATCTATGAATACGAAAATGATTACCTACAATCTGCATCAGTGTTGAGTGTATGCTCAGGGTGTTCGGAAAAAAAGTTTCCAATATTCACAGAGGAGGTAGTTTGTGTCAAGGTAAGGAAAATGTTTCGATAAGAACTGGTCTGTACGAGAAGCATAACTTGCACCCCAAGCACTTTGACGTAAGACAAATGAGGAAAAAGCGTATATACTGGACATTCATACAGCAACACGTGTTTAGAATCAGACATGCACTCCACAGAAGAACACGTACAGTATTCCACAGCATACTACAGTGTGTAATATATTGGCCAGGTATTTTAATTTCAGGTGGTGTACCCATAGCATCCATATGGCCCAATGTTTGTGTGGTGAGCGTACGGTAAGACCTTCGGTACACACGAAACTGAACATCTATGGTCCATAGCACGCTAACATGACAGTACTGGCGAGCCCCTGCAACTCAGCTACTACTGGCAACCCCAGATGCTTAACCCGCCGAAATACCGGCAATCGCAGGGAAACCGTACTGCACACAGCACGCAAACCAGCCACACACACCCCCCACACTGTGAGCTGATCTATGACCGATCGCCCACTAATATATGATGACAATGTAATGTTTCAGGGACGCAGCAGCAGCAGATCCTGGAACGAGCGCCAGCAACGACAACGGTAACGATGCACGATACCTCGCACTAACATAACCACACCTTGCATGCGCTGTCGCAGCTAGTAATCCACTACTGCCCTTACTACCCGTCCTACTATCGCAGAGGTTTATTTTTTCCCTTGGCGCTTGCCTTGGCACTTTTTTCCCTCTGCCCTTAAAAACCGCTACCCTTCAATCGCTTTCGACCACTTCTATCTCCTGATGGACCATGTAAATGAGTAATCTTACCCAGACGCATGGATAACATCACAGCCTGCATCCTGTGACTCCTGATTCTAAAACTAACGTGTTATACGGAGGTGACAGTAGAACTTTTGGTTTGGTCACCACGTTGGTGCGGGCGTGGAGGGGCCCCATCCTATATAAAAAAAACACCATCAGATTATTTGACTTGTCGCTCTAACGAAGTAGGCGAGTGTCAGCAATATGTCTCGTGGTCTTATAGTGGCGTGTTTATCTTCTGCTGTTAGGTCAGATGATAGAAATGCCACTTGCACGCTTGGAGTAGCAGATTGACGGCGACCAACTTTAAACAGAACTTGATTAATTTTCACACACATTTATTAAAATAATAAAAATAATAGATATTAGGTAACTTTATTCTGGATGCTGTTTACAATAGACAATCTGAAGTACCTTTGGTCTTGGTACGTTAATCTTATTCTCACATATCTCTGATACTTGACAAAGTTTCTATACATTTCTCTTCATGGCTATGTACAGGAATATGATAATATCATTAGGCGCAGACTGAAACTTGACTATACACTGGTACAGACAAATGCAGACTAATGCAGACTGACTAATCGGAGGTCTGTACACTCGTTATAATACCTCGCGCCTTCAGGTATCACTGCGCGAGGGTGATCCCCGTGGAGAAAAGGTTCTACGTTAGCACCAATCGGATTGGTTGCTTTACATATTAATACGAGGATCGACGGAAGCAGAATTTTATCCGTCTCTAAGATAGCACCATGTCGTATTGCGGAGACGGACGAAGGCTGCGCCTGCGCTGTTGTGCTTAGCGGGGCGTGTTCTAGTGGGAAAGTTGTGTACGCGCTGACTACGCGGAACTGTGTACACAACAGTTTGTTTTGACACCGCAGTACATTACTGTAAATTGTTTCCATTTGCGTCACTGGACGTACAGCGTGGGCCTTGACTTACAGCTCGCAGTGGATTCCTACTATTCAACACAGGCTGATTTGGTCTTCAGCTACGGGCAAGCAGATGGAAGCAGCCTACGGGCATATAACCTCTATGTTGACAAATATCCACAACGCCATCCAACATCTGTAAAGATGTTTAGAACACTTTTCCAGCGGCTTTCGGAAACGGGATGCTTTGCACCACGAACACTTGATCGTGTCAGATCCGAACAACTCCCACGCCTAATATTGAGCAATGTGTATTAATATATCTGGAGGACAACTCTCGAACGAGCGTTCAAAGAATTAGCGTAGTGGAAGACGCTACTGCTGTAAGTCTGTTGTCTGGACAGTCCTCCATGAACAACTGCTCTATCACTGTGCAGCGAATACAAACGCTGCTGCGAAACAATCGGCGCGCCGGATTGCAATTCTGACTGCGGCTTCTCCATACGTATGCTGGCGACCTGCAGTTGTCAGTAAAGGTCTTGTTTTCTGATGAGGCAGGTCTCAGTGAAGGTCTTGTTTTCTGATGAGGCAGTTCTCAGTGAAGGTCTTGTTTTCTGATGAGGCAGTTCTCAGTGAAGGTCTTGTTTTCTCATGAGGCGGCTTCCATGAGAGACGGTACCGTATTACGCACATACGAACCGACGCCAACCCACTTGCATTTGAAGAGAGTCGACACCAGCACACATTTAGCGTCAATGTTTGGGCAGCCGTACATGTGGGCATATTTCTGGGGCCCTACGATCTACAGAAAACTCTGAATGTTTGCTAGGTATCATCACTTCCTTCGGAACCAATTACCTGCATTGTTGGAAGATATGCCATTACATGAACAACTGCAGATGTGGTACATACATGATGGGATACCTGCCCATTTTGAGCTACGGGTGAAGTGTCGCCTAACACGAGTCCTTCAAGAGTGATGGATTGGCCGGGGAGAGCCCATAGTTTGACCTGCTCATTCTCTTGACATTAACCCTGTAGCATTAATTTTTTGGTGACATGTAAAGACCTTCGTTTTTTTATGGTCATCAGTCTACTGACTGGTTTGATGCGGCCCGCAACAAATTCCTTGCTGTGTTTCATCTCAGAGTAGCACTTGCAACCTACGTCCTCAATTATATGCTTGGCGTATTCCAATCTCTGTCTTCCTCTACAGTTTTTGCCCTCTACAGCTCCCTCTAGTACCATGGAAGTCATTCCCTCCTGTCTTAGCAGATGTCCTATCATCCTGTCCCTTCTCCTTACCAGTGTTTTCCACATATTCCTTTCCTCTCCGATTCTGCGTAGAACCTCCTCATTCGTTACCTTATCAGTCCACCTAATTTTCAACATTCGTCTATAGCACCACATCTCAAATGCTTCGATTCTCATCTGTTCCTGTTTTCCCACAGTCCATGTTTCACTACCATACAATGCTGTACTCCAGACGTACATCCTCAGAAATTTCTTCCTCAAATTAAGGCCGGTATTTGATATTAGTAGACTTCTCTTGACCAGAAATGCCTTTTTTGCCATAGCGAGTCTGCTGTTGATGTCCTCCTTGCTCCGTCCGTCATTGATTATTTTACTGCCTAGGTAGCAGAATTGCTGAACTTCATTGACTTCGTGACCATCAATCCTGATGTTAAGTTTCTCGCTGTTCTCATTTCTACTACTTCTCATTACCTTTGTCTTTCTTCGATTTACCCTCAAACCATACTGTGTACTCATTAGACTGTTCATTCCCTTCAGCAGATCCATTAATTCTTCTTCATTTTCACTTTTCAGATTTTCTAGTTTCCCTACCACGTTCAAGCTTCTGACATTCCACGCCCTGACTCGTAGAACATTATCCTTTCGTTGATTACTCAATATTTTTCTCATGGTAACCTCCCCCTTGGCAGTCCCCTCCCGGAGATCCGAATGGGGGACTATTCCGGAATCTTTTGCCAATGGAGAGATCATCGTGACACTTCTTCAACTACAGGCCACATGTCCTGCGGATAAACGTTACGTGTCTTTAATTCAGTGGTTTCCGTTGCCTTCTGCATCCTCATGTCGTTGATCATTGCTGATTCTTCCGCCTTTAGGGGCAATTTCCTAGGACAAGAGAGTGCCCTGAACCTCTATCCGCACCTCTGCCCTCTTTGACAAGGCCGTTGGCAGAATGAGGCTGACTTCTTATGCCGGAAGTCTTCGGCCGTCAATGCTGATTATTTATCAAAATTTAGGCAGTGGCGGGGATCGAACCCGGGACAGAAGACGTTTTGATTATGAATCAAAGACGCTACCCCTTTTTTTCTCATTTTGTTCGCTTTTGTTCATTGCTTCTGCTCGGGGCGACGTCGTAAGACATCCGTTGAAGTTCGTTGTTGATCGATGGACTCAGTTTTTTTATTACAGAGGGCAGCTAACCCTCCGACCGAACACGCTGAGCTACCGTGCCGGCTATAGAACTACTTAAACCTAACTAATCTAAGGACATCACACACATCCATGCCCGAGGCAGGATTCGAACCTGCGACCGTAGCAGTCCCGCGGTTCCGGACTGCGCGCCTAGAACCACTAGACCATCCCTAGGCCACGGGTACGCTCCTTCGTTATGTGGTCCTTATAATAACGTGGACAGACTATAAGAACGCAGGTTCAATGCCTGCGTGGGAATACGTAAAGAACCCTTCAACAAATTCGTGATGCAACGTTGACGGCTGCATAGTAATAAATGGTGGCCACATCGAGCACATGTTGTGAAGTACAGACAAGATCATTGACGTTGTCGAAGAAGATGATAACTGGAATGAGATTTGCACCCTGCAGCGGAGTGTGCGCTGATATGAAACTTCCTGGCAGATTAAAACTGTGTGCCCGACCGAGACTCGAACTCGGGACCTTTGCCTTTCGCGGGCAAGTGCCCTACCATCTGAGCTACCGAATGTTTATAGGACTTTTTTTTCTTTCCTTGTTGCGTACTAAATCCACGGTAAGCAATGGAAACTGTTATGGCTATTTACGTAACCATAAAAATACGTAGAAGGACAAGAATTAGTCTTTACATGTTATTACGTAGGCGTTTCCGGCGTAATAAGTCTTGAAAGTCCCTTCGGGTTTGCTGCCGGATCCTAAAATGAACTTGACTCGATATTTCGGCGATCCAACTGTTCGCCGTCTTCAGGAAATGCTGCTTCTCAGCATCCGGCTGAGAACTGACGCCTGGTTGCAAATCGACGTCCTATATAGGCCACCGTTCAGTACACGGCGCATGCGCCGCCCATCACGGGTTCTGCCTTCCAAAACAGGGAGGTGGCGCCGCCCTTAGTGAATCACTGATGGCAGCGATATATCGCAATCAAGGCCGCACCGAAGAACGTTCTGTTTTAATGCGAGATAATACAGGATTCCACGTTTTGCTAAGAGGAAACCCATTTTATCTGTTGATTAAATTGTCAGCCAACCTAATTTCAATCGCCTCTTGATAGACACTGTTCCAAAAACCGGAAATGTTGGCAACCACAACAGTTTCCTAAAATTTTATTTTGTGTCTCACATTTAAGCAGTGTTCTGCTACCGCCGATTTTTACGGCTGTTGTAGCCTCGTGTGACGGCGACGTTCCACACACCTGTCATGCACTGTGCGAATAGAACGGCCAACGTAAGCTTTCCCACATTGACACGCGATTTTGAAATCATCCTTCACAGAGCCGAGCAGAGCCCTAATCTTAGAAGGTGGCTGACAATTTAATCAACAGATAACATGGGTTTCCTCTTAGCAAAACGTAGAATCGTCTATTATCTCGCATCAAAACTGAACGTTCTTCGGTGCGGCCTTGTTTTCGATATATCGTTGCCCGCAGTGTTTCACTATGGGCGGGGCCACTTCCCTGTTTTGGAAGGCAGAACCCGTGATGGGCGGCACATGCGCCGTGTACTGAACGGTGGCCTATATAGGACGTCGATTTGCAACCTGGCGTCAGTTCACAGCGGGACTCATCAGCAGAAACAGCATTTCCTGAAGATGGCGAACAGTTGGATCGCCGAAGTATCGAGTCAAGTTGATTTTAGGATCCGGCAGGAAACCCGAAGTGACTTTCAAGATTAGTCTTTACAACTTACCCCTTCAATTTCTCTTCATCTTTTCACAGCTAACCTATCACGATTATAATTATCATCATCACCCATTCGATATTCACTGCCGGGTAAAGAAAGGCCCATGTCCAGATTATTCCTAGCACTGAGGTCTTTAGCATCTTATAACACGAATGAAAACTAAACTGTTTAATAATTGGTATAAGCACATTAAAAAGAACTAATATGCATGTATCTAAAAAACCTCTGACATTGTTGCATAATACAGAAAGAATACTTAGAGAACTCCAATTGGGAGCTATAGAAATAGGTACTCTTTTAAGGCATAGTAATAATGTCTCAATATTCTAATGAGTTCAGCATTGCATAAAGGATTGTAGACTCACTTTTTCGTACAAGAAGGAATAAAGACATGGAGATGTAAGAAGTGTCGTTTGCAACATCGTCGTACTCCCACTGTCATCTGCCAGTGTGAGTGGTCGTCGACAGTGAAGAACATGAATGAGTCAATATAAAAAGTGAACATATGTTTCATGTTATGTTGTGGAAGCCTTAGAGAACTGTATGTCAGATATGACTGACTGGTGTAGTGCATTTGTAGACACTTGGATCTCAGATCCAGGAGAATGCTGGCTCATCCCCTGCCTGGCCACTCTGAATCTAGTTTTACATGGTTTTCCTAAACCTCTTAAACCAAATGCCGGCATGGATCCCTCAGTGATGTCACAGTCAACCGCGAGTACTGTCCTCATTTTACATGTACCCCCATCTTTGCCCTTATGTTTCCATATATGACTTACGGTTTCCTCGTATGAAGTTGAGAATTGATAAATGTTTGCAAAGTGATCCTTGGACGAATCCAGCGTGATTGTTGGTCAGTTTGTAATCTTTTCCTGCGTCTATTTGTAAGTAAAAACATTTGTTACTCCTTTGCGTGGTGAGCAACCTTCACTTTCGAATGGTTTCATATTAAATGTATAATTGCTGTAATTCTAACGTTTTAGTGCATCCTGACTGTCTCATTTCCGTCTAAGTTATAAGGGAAGCTATTTTCTGAGAACGTTGTACAGTTGACCGAAAGAATTCAAAGAAAATTTTCCTTCTCTGTTAATTTTCTTTGCTATCCATCCTGAGATGAAGAATAGGTTTAAATCAAGCAAAGGCTACATACTGTATATTGAAATGGATGAAGCATAACAGACTACTGGCAAGACGTGGACGAAATTACAGAATATGCCATTGAACTACCAAAGCATAATTATGTAACAGCTATTGATAATATCATTGAAATGTGTAATAATAGCCCCTTAGAGGCAGTTCGTTGATTCAGTTGTACACAGATGAGCCTGAACATCATGGATATTGCCCATCACGAGAAAGAATACGACCCGGTGGTGCTACGGGTTGGTGAAGAGGAATGTAAAATGAACAAGGGAAGCTGGGACGGTGAATGGAGAAATCCACTGACATGAACGACCTTGACAAGAGAGAGATTGCAATGGCCTGGAGTCTCGGAAACGACGAAGGTACTCTTCCCGTGTTTCAGTATTTAGCGTCGATGGAAAGTGGTTGTACGATTATAATACCACTTAAAATGCACTGGATACTAGACCAAAATTGAAATGGTGTAAATGACCTTTAATCAATTGGTGGCCTGATATCGATATGGTTCGGTCAATAAAGCGAAGTATGTTAGTTAAGAATGAGTATTTACACTTGATGAATTCTGAGATGTACCAGTATCTATAAAATTAACACTCTACAGCATTCAGTATCGTTACCAAAGAGTACAGTACCAATGTTGATGAATATTAAGAATAATAAGAATGTTCCCTGAAATGCTCTCAGTTAAGCGAATTACTGTGACATAGGCAAATCATGCAACTCGCGTAATTGTGTAAAGAAATCAGCGCTAAACACTGTACACCAACTGCATTATTCGAATACCACGTGCACTGAGATCCTCAGCCAATCAGAACGGTATACATTTATGACAGATTCCAACACAATCGATATAGCCCGTTCGGACATGAATTTTTTTCTGGGGGAAACAAAGTTTTTCTTTACATGGTAACACTGTTCGGAGATTTTCTTAATGTTTTTAGATCCAAAACTTATACAAAAATGTGTAGCCCAATTCAAAACGAACTTTGTGCACTTGGCTTCATTTTATGAGCTAAAATAACTAATTACGAAACATTCTCTTTTGTAATAGAGGACCAAACACATAAGGGTATTTTGGTGATCAGGAGCTGCTGCGAAATGCTGCACTAACTTGCTGACATTTTCATAGTGTTGCCCGAAAATTGGCAGCACTTGCGCATGTTGAAAAGGTTGAACATTCACAAATGTGAACCTCAGATTTCCGTTGGGAAAAAATACTTCTGTTGCTGCTAAGATACAGGAAAAGTTAAGACACTCATTGTAGCCAGAGTGTGTGAAATGGATAATACAAGTTTTCAAACCTGTGCACGTCAGTGGATTATTTACTTATCACATAAGAAATTAGAGTCTGCAGAATTGAATAAATGAGCGCGGATGTGACTACTGTTTTACAATTGATTAAAAAAGTGGAGCTCTGGCCGTGCGGTTCTAGGCGCTTCCGTTCGGAACCGCGTGACTGCTACGGTCGCAGGTTCGAACCCTGCCTCGGGCATGGGTGTGTGTGATGTCCTTCGGATCGTTAGGTTTAAGTAGTTCTACGTTCTAGGGGACTGATGACCTCAGATGTTAAGTCCCATAGTGTTCAGAGCCATTTGAACCATTTTAAAAAAAAGTGCAGAAGGGGATGTGGAGCAAACTGTGAATTCACGCGTTGGTTTTGTTGTATTGACGATATTGCCGTAGCTCCACAAATTATGCTACACAATTGGAACAACGTTTCATTTACTGAGACAACAATGCTGAACTTTTATAATTAAGAGCCTCATCTTATTTAACATTTTGTTTCCAAATTTTCTACTTTAGCACCAGGTGTTCTCGTTGCAAGATTCCGAGGTACTGTCGCGACATTAACGAGCGATGCAGTTATTTGGGGATTGAGCGTTGAAACTAATGTCTCTCGTTACGTTATACAGGGTGTTCTGAAATTTCCGTTATATAATTCTAGGACCTGTAGAGGGTAGTGAGTAGATAACATTCTGAATTGGAACCCTAATCATTTGAATACATGTGGGTAATTGGACCACTTTTGCAAGTAGTTGATTAGGCTTCGCCCAGTACATCACTTTTTGTACAATTCCGTTCATTAATTACTAAAGCAATCCCTCTTGTACTTATTACGGGTTCTCTTTAAGGTGACGCAGTACACCCTCTTCCAATTCGGGTGTGGGGCGTCTCCTTGGAGCAGTACAGTCACTACCGCTGACGGTGAAAATACCCTTTCACAAAGCCGTTGCATTATTGTGATGAAAAGGGGATGCGATGGAGTTGGACATTTCGGAGAACGATCTTTATGAAGCTTACGAGCAGCTCTGCCATTACCGGGAGCATCGCCATTGAGAAAGATCAAGTCGGTATATTCTGAAAACGTGTACTCAACCACGTTGCTCTAAAACTCTCAAACACGATATTGACGCATGAAGTAGATCTGAGATTTCGGACAGACTCCGAATGATTTTAACCGATCAAATGTAACCACCGATCACCATGACTATCCTGTTGTGTACCTACCTAACAAAGAGGTTTTCAAACGTCTGTAGTACGAAATCGAACAAGTACTAGAAGTAAGTAATGGGAATTCCCGAATACCTTGTTTAACGTTCCTGATAATGACAAGCTTTTGTACTACTGTAGCTGTCGTTAAGAGCCTAATGTCGTGGAATTGCAGTTACAGAATGTCCACAATTAGAGATATGCCACATGACGTAGTTACATGTATTTTATCTTTACCACGACCGTTCGTGTGGCGCACAGGATACACTGTCAGTTCAGTACATGCTGCGACACAGTTCAAGGCTCTTGTACTACAAAGCCCAGCCCTCGATATGTTCAAATCTAATAATGTGCACAGGAACAGTTTAACAACTGCGTCCGCTGTACACTGAGAAGGTATCTTAGTTCATCCACGAACAAAAGAGCAGCACACAGTTCACAGTTCTATCAACGTTAATCACTGTCTGTCTGCAGTTCATATCGATAGCTTGAAGATATTAATTTGAATCTTTTATCTGTCTGTACTATAAACTAACCCGCCAGGCATATCGTCGAGTCAGCAGTGCCGTCTTTTATTCGTCACCAACCTACCAGTAGGTTATTCAATCTCGAAAGTCAGAAAGAGGCTCACTTACAGTCAAGCAGCATACAGACAGACTGAAACATTTATTTCTTCTTGTAACATTTAAGTGGGATGACATTTGCTGTTAAACGTAATGACTAAAACAGTGCAATAAAACAAAAATGTTATATGCTATTTAGAGGTACATTTTTACATGTGCCACGGACTTTATTACATTCTTAATACATAAATGTGGAGCCATATTTACCTCTAGCCATTAATCTTACCAAGACACTATTTCTTTGTATAGAAAATCATAAAGATTATAGGAGAATGACTACTGTACAGTTCCTCCTATGTCCAAATGTTACAGCTTTGATCGTCCGGATCTTTCCACATACAGTTCCTCAAATTTCCCAGCCTCTCTGTTCCATATTAATGATGTTGTAGGCTTCAATCTGATGCTAAGGCAATCTACCCGTGCAAGTTTTTTCCTATCTGGGTAACTGCTACATTTTATATCCACATGAACATGCTCAGTATACTTTTTCCATTGTCCCCCTCTATAGTTTTTATCCCACACATTCCACAATACCAAAATGACTATTCATTCTTACAAGTCTCATAACGTGTCGTACCAATCGATGAACATGAGCCACTAATATCTGGTTTCCACGACTCTCATCAGTACCCCGTCATTAGTGTAGGCGTTCTACCCACCTCACCTTTGACACTGTCCTGTAGAAACGTATTTCCAAAGTTTCTGTTGAAACGTCCTCTTTGAGCAATTTATACACGACTGTGCTTAAACTGACACACAATATTTTTTCAGCGCAACGCAATCTGACTTTCAATAATCCCTACGAAAGAATGGCCCTGACTAACATTAACCTATACGTTTCACAAATCACTTACCTCACAAAAATCTTCGTTACTCAAGCTACTGCCAAGCTACTGCCAGCTAAATAAAAGATTCAGACTATGGAAGGCACTAACTACTGAGGCATAGTTAGCAAATGAAAGATTTTAATAGAGAACAAACAATGTATTTACCTTAATAGTCATAATATATATATATATATATATCAGTTCGTGACACCAATTCTTACAAATTTCAAAACTCCGCCATCTCTCTCCCCACGTCCACCACTGCTGGCGGCTCACCTCCAACTGCGCAACGCTACGCGCTGTTAGCATCCAGCTGCCGCTGCCCAACACTACAATGGCAGACAACAATGCAAACTAAACACAGACTGCGCACGGCACAGCCAGTGATTTTTATACAGAGCGCTACGTGGCGGCGGCGTTACCAATAAAAAAACCTAAACAGCTTACTTACACTGTTTCCTTTCTGTCTGAACTGTTTATAGTCCACGTTTTATTTCCACCACAGGCAACACTACAAATATCTTCGGAAAACCTTTCCTTTAATTAAATTTACATCCAATCTTAATACTTTTTTTCTTCAAAAACAATTTTCCTGCCATTAACGGTGTATCCTCGATATTGCCGCCATCATCAGTTATTTTACATCCCGTAGCAAAACACACTACTAATTCTAATGTCTCGTTTCATAACCTTATTACTCAGAACCGCTTCATTTAATTGTACTACACTCCATCACCGAAGTTTTGTTTCTGTTTTTTTTTTTTTTTTTTTTTAGTCATCAGTCGTATGAGTAGTTTGACGCGACCCCGTATGAATCCTTTTTCTAAGGCAACCTTCAAACTCAGAGCAGAATTTGCAAACTACCTCCTCAAATATTTGATGGCTTATTCCAATATCTGTCTTCTCCTACAGCTGTTACCCTCTACAGCTCCCTCTAGTGAAATGGAAGTTGTTCCCTGGCTTCTTGACGCAGTCATCCTATCATCCTGTCCCTTCTTTTCCATATATTTCTTTTGTCGCCCATTCTGCGGAGAACTTCATCACTCCTTACCTTATCAGTCCACCTAATTATCAACATTCTTCTGTAGCACCGCATTTCAATGTTTCGATTCTCTTCTGTTTCGTTTCTGCCACGGTCCATGATTCACTGGCATACATTGCTGTGCTCCAAACGTATATTCTCAGAAATTTCTCCCTGAAATTACGGCTTATGTATTATACTAGTAGACTTCTCTTAGCCATAAACGCTCATTATGCTGTGCTAGTCTGCGTTTTATGTCAACCTCGTTCCGCCAGTCGTGGATTATTTTGCTGCCTAGATAGCAAAATTCCTTGACTTCCTCTACTTTGTGATCCCCAGTTGTGTTCTACAGTTGCTCGCTGGTCTCTTTTCCGCTACTTATCATTACTTTGGGCTCATTCGATTTGCTGCCAATCCATATTTTGTGTTCATTAGATTGTTCATTCCATTCAACGGATCCTTTAATTCTTCTTCACTTTCACTGAGAATAAGCGAATGTTATAATTGATAACTTTTCAGTATGAAATTTAATCCCGTACTTCAATCTTTTCTTTATTTCCGTCATTGCCTCTTCGATGTACTGATTGCACAATAGAGGTGAAAGAGTACATCCTCGTCTTACACCCTGTTTAATCGAGTACTTAGTGCTTCTTCTCCCATTCTTAATGTTCCCTCTTGGTTCTTGTACATATTATATATTATACATATTATGTATTTCCCTATAGCTCACCCCTACTTTTCACTTGCACCATTTTGCAAAGTCGAAAACTTTCTCCAGGTCGAAAAATCCTATGAACGTGTCTTGGTTTTTCTTCAGTCTTGATACCTTATCAGAGACTTGCGCGTTTCAAATGTTAAGATGATTGCGCGATAAGTCTCGTACTTGTCGTCTTTTGCCCTCCTCTGAACTGTGTGGAAGATTATTTTCCGAAAGCTTGTGGTTTATCGCCATTCTACACACCTATATGTGTAGTCGTTTTGTTGCCTCTTCCCTCCCCCCCCCCCCCCCCCCAACGCTTTAAGAAATTCTGATGGACTGTTATGTATCCCTTGTACCTTGTCTTAAGTCTTCCAAAGATCTTTTAAATTCTAATAATGTATCGCCTATCTTTCATTTATCGACTTCTGTTTCTTCTTCTATGGTGTAATCAGAAAAGTCCTCCCCCTCATAAAGGCTTTCAATGTAGTTTTTCCTTTTACCCACTGTCTCCTCTGCGTCTAGCAGTGGAATTCCTATTGCACTCTTAGTTACTGCACTTTCTTTTAATTTCACCGAATATTTTTTTTTTACTTTATTATGTGTTGAGTCAGTCCTTCCAACAATTATTTCTTTTCAATATTTACATTTTGTTTATCTTACATCCTCTTTACATGGCAGTGTGCATTATGTTCAAATGCTCTTCCTAGTCCTATGCTGCCGCTGGAAAATTACAATGTTATCAGTACATTCCAGAGAATTTTATTTCTTTCCCAAAACTTTAGTTTATCTTTCTAAGTTTTCTGTGATTCTTTTACTGCTTGAATAACATCGCGGATTACCTACAAGCCTCTCTCATTCTCCTCTCTACTATCGCTGGCTCGTGTGCCATTCGACCCTTATAGCTTCCGTCTGTTTTCTGTACAAATTGGAATTAACCTTTCGCTACCTGTATTTTATCAGTGCCACATTTGAAACATCCAAGGGTGAATGCCATTCAGCATCGTCAAAAGCTTTCTTAACGTCTGCAAAAGCTGTAAACGCAGGTATGCAGATCATTATGTCATTTGATGAAACAAGTCGCAGGATCAGCATTGCCTCTGTTTTGCAACATTTCTGCACAACCTGAACTGATCTTATTCGAGGTCGACATCTAATAGTCTTTTCACTCTTCTGTAAAAAATTAGGGTTTGCAGTTTCCAACCATGATCTAGTGAATTGTTAGTTCGGTAATATTCGCATCTGGCAGCGCTTGCATTCTTTGCAGTTAGGATTATTATAGTCTTCTTGAACTACGAGGGTAGTTCCCTGACTCACTTCTGTTCACACCAGGTGGGGTTATTTTGTTCTGGCTACCTCTCCCTAGGATATGAATAATTCTAAGTGAATGTCGCCTACTCCAGGTGCCTTGGATCAACTTAGATATTTTAGTGTTCCGTCACTTCTGACTGCTGTATATCATTTCCTATCTCATCTTCATCTACTTCCAGTTTCCTGTCTATTCCACTGTCCAGCCATCCTATATATTTTTAGCATTCCCTTCTTTGGTTCGTACTGGTTTTCCATCTGAGCTCTCGTTATTTATAAAGGTGGCATTCTTTTCTCCAAAGGGATCTGTTATTTTCTTTCAGCCAGTGTGCAACTTTTCCTTAGCTATGGATGACTCTAGAGCTATGGCATTATTTTCTGTAGTCATTCCAACGTAGCCGTTTTGCACTTTCCGTCCGTCACAAGTTTGTATTTCCTTTCACTTGTTTATTTTCTGAATTTTTGTATTTTCCCCAATCCTCGACTTCATTCAAGTCCAAGGTCGTTTATCAGATCTTGTGTTTTTACTTGCAGATGTTGTTGTGCATTCACTAGTTCATATGTGAAAGATAGCAGTTCCTCTTCTATTGAAGTTTTTCCCCTGTTCCACTGAAACGTTGCCTAATGCTCTCAAAATCCCCTGAAACCTTCAATTTATCGAAAATTATCTCGTTAATTCCATAACTTCCTGCAGGTTTTTTTAGCTTTAATCTACTTCTCATAACAAATAATTATGTTAAGAATCCACATCTTCCTTGAGAATTATCTTGTACTTTCAAATGACACTGTTACTACTTGTCGAGTCAAGTCCACACATAATAACTTGTTCCTCTTCTTTGTTACTGGGATTTTCATCTGATTTCCTGCTTATATCACATCTACTTCCGCTTTTTTATCAGTTCAGTTAACTTTTTCTCCAGTTATACCCACTTTTTCATCCTTTGCACTTCTACTTACATTCGAAGAATCCTTCCCTATCCTAAGTCTCTCATTCTCCAGTTTTCCATTGATTCCTCTGCGCGCTTCTCTTCTCCTCATTATTAGTTTAGTCAACGAAATCTGCAATGAAAAGATTAATTCCTTCTCCTTTACCGCATGATCCTTTTTGTCAGTAATGGTTTGTAAGTTACTCATCTCATCCTCAGTTTACTTTTCCTGTAATAGGACTTCCAAAATTGCCTTCTGAGTCCACCTAACAAGATTTTTATCCCATTTCAGTTGTATCAACTTCTGTCTCGCATGTATTCCCTTTGATGCTCCTCATTGCATCCTGTAATCTTTCCACAAACCTTCTTATTAAAAGCATCTTAATTCTTACTGCCATATCTAGGGTCACATTGTATTCTTCTGTTGTTTTCCAGACATTCCGCTACATACCAACTGTGCACTGCTCTCCACGTACTTCCTCAGACACAAATATCTCAGACTTCTCTTATCGTTCTCAGTACAATACGGACGAGTCACATTAATCTGACCACCACCTATGTTCGACATCAACGTGCAATACCCACATACGACATCTGGCACAATTGGAAATGGAAGGTACATAAAGAGTACTGGGGAGGGAGAGGGGGACGCAGTAAACAATGCAGTCGCTGTCGTAATGTGGTAACAGAGCTATTTATCTGACATCCAAACGGTCATCAACATTGACTTTCGGGCCAAGGGCAGTTAGTGAAAAGTACGCTGTGGAAGGCAAACTGGCGCCATCCAAAACCGGTGCCGAAACAATTGTGATGCAAAATGAGTTATAGATGGCCGGGGTAAACGACAGGTGAGAATATATGTAAGGGCAAACAGAGCTGTAGCTGTCGAATAACTGGCAACCCATATGGCCAAGGGTCTACCAACAGTATCCCTTCTCAATGACTGTTCAGTGAAAGTTGCTCCTTATGGACCTCTGCAACAGGTGAATGCTTCATTCAACCATTCTGAGAGCTATTCGTCGGTGACTAATGCTGGAATCTCCACGGAAATACCGTAACTGGACGTCCGCTGAGTAGATCAACGCAAGAATTCATCTATCCTGGAGGGCAATATCTACCCTTACATGCAGTTTCATTCTCCTTGGGACAGTAACATTTACCAGCAAGACAATGCAACGTATCACACAACTCGCAGTTTACGTGCGTTATTTTAAGAGCACCAGGGTGTGTTTGCCGTATTCTAGTGGCCACCAAACTCCCCAGATTTAAGCTCAGTCGACAATCTGTGGGTCGTCATGCCAAGGATCCTCAACAGAGGAACTTAGTGGAGCTGACACAGTAGTCAGCTCCACATCCTTGTCAGTACCTTCCAGAAACCCACTGACACTATTCTCGCACGTCTCGCAGCAGTCCGTATTGCAAGAGATGGGTATCCAGATGTGTGACAGGTGGTCACATTTCTTAGTGGAGGATATTAGTGTTTAACGTTCCGTCGACAAAGATTTATTAGACACGGAGCACAAGCTTGGATTAGGGAACGATGGAGTATGAAATCGGCCGTGCCCTCTCAAAGGAACCATTCCGACATTTACCTTCAGCGATTTAGGGAAATCACGGAACAACTCAATCGGATGACCGGACGCGGGTTTCAACCGTCGTCCTGCGAATCAGAGTGCAATGTCCAAAAAACAGCCCTGCCTCGCTCGGTATAGTGACATTAATGTGGAGGAGCAGTAATACCATAACTGCTCACACATCCTTTATACCTGTAACTGCTCATTTCAATTCTCAATTCCCCACTCTCGTTTTTCTCTGATTCTGTTGCTCACTTTGATCCCCTTCCAACTGTTTAGAAACCTGGCAGAAAATGTCAATGTACACTACTGGCCATTAAAATTGATACACCAAGATGAAATGCAGATGATAAACGACTATTCATTGGACAAATATATTATGCTAGAACTGACATGTGATTGCATTTACACACAGTATGGGTCCATAGATCCTAAGAAATCAGTATCGCCGGTCGCGGTGGCCGAGCGGTTCTAAGCGCTTCACTCCGGAACCGGGCGACTGCTACGGTCGAAGGTTAGAATCCTGCCTGCGGCAAGGATGTGTGTGAAGTCCTTAGGTTAGTTAGGTTTAAGTAGTTCTAAGTTCTAGGGGACTGATGACCTCAGATGTTAAGTCTCATAGTGCTCAGAGCCATTTGAACCGAATCAGCACCCAGACCAACCAACTCTGGCAGTAATAAAGGCCTTGATGTGACTGCGCTTGGATGGCGTGTACAGGTACGGCTGCCCATGCAGCTTCAACACGATACCACAGTTCATACAGTTCATCAAGAGTAGTGACTGGCGTATTGTGACGAGCCAGTTGCTCGGCCACCATTGACCAGACGTTTTCAGTTGCTGAGAGATCTGGAGAATGTACTGGCCAGGGCAGCAGTCGAACATTTTCTGTATCCAGAAAGGCCCGTACAGGACTTGCAAAATCCGGTCGTGCATTATCCTGCAGAAATGTAGGGTTTCGCAGGGATCGAATGAAGGGTAGACCCACGGGTCGTAACACATGAAATGTAATGTCCACTGTTCAAAGTGCCGTCAATGCGAAGTGACCGAGACGTGTAAGCAATGGCACCCCATACCATCACGCTGGCTGATACGCCAGTATGGTGGTGACGAAAACACACTTCCAATGAGCTTTCACCGCGATGTCGCTAAACACGGTTGTGAACATCATGATGGTGTAAACAGAACCTGGATTCATCTGAAAAAATTGCGTTTTGCCGTTCGTGCACCCAGGTTCGTTGTTGAGTACACCATCGCAAGTGCTCCTGTCTGTGATGCAGCGTCAGGGGTAACCACATCAATGGTCTCCGAGCTCATAATCCACGCTACTGCAAATGTCGTCGAACTGTTCGTGCAGATGGTTGTAGTCGTGCAAACGTCCCCATCTGTTGACTCAGGGATCGAGACGTGGCTGCTCGATCCGTTACAGCCATGCGGATAAGATGCCTGTCTTTTCGACTGCTAGTGATACGAGGCCGTTGGGATCCAGCACGGCGTTCCGTATTACGCTCCTGAACCTACCGATTCCATATTCTGCTAACAGTCAGTGGATTTCGACCAACGCGAGCAGCAATGTTGCGATACGATAAACCGCAATCGCGATAGGCTACAATCTGATCTTTATCAAAGTCGGAAACGTGATGGTACGCATTTATCCTCTTTACACGAGACATCACAATAACGGTTCACCAGGCAACGCCGGTCAACTGCTGTTTGTGTATGAGAAATCGGTTGGAAATTTTCCTCATGTCAGCACGTTGAATGTCTCGCCATTGGCGCCAAGCTCGTGTGAAGGCTCTGAAAAGCTAACCATTTGCATATCACAGCATCTTCTTCCTGTTGGTTAAATTTCGCATCTGTAGCACGTCATCTTCGTAATGTAGAAATTATCTTGGCCAATAGTGTATTACTATCTCATGACGGCCAGATCCTGCACATCACAGAAAATTAGGATCTCATATTTTGGTTCTTGAATGTCACAAACAGACATGGTTTTGTCAAATCATATCTCCATACTTCATACTTATCATAACTCTGATCGAGACAACGCAATCAATTACTTCCGACAACTTTCGCAATTACTACAGTAGGACATTTTAGTAGTATAAACCTGGCAGTTTCCAGATGGTGTTATTCGATTACATGGGGACTCAGTATTATGATTTGGCCGAAGTTTGGGCTTTCCTCTCGTGTGTGATTTGCTGAGCACTTGTGGCGGCCTTCGCTTTCCTTTTGGGAATTTGACCTTCTGTTACAACAATTTCTACGCTCTCTGAAATTATTAACACCTCTTCTTGCTGCTCTCACACCTCTCGAACTTTTTCGGTTCAAAAATCTTTCCTGCTTCAGTGTTACGTTACATCTGGAATTATAATCCCCTTGTCTCTTATCAATTTCTCCAACACTATGCAATCTTCATCTAGATTATGGTCATCACTTACCACAATTGTTCTTCTATTATTGTTGTGGCCTACGCTCCGAAGCTTGGTTCGATAGACCTTTCTGTATCTGCGAATAAATACTGCAACCTACATCTCTTTCAATCTGCTTAATATTTTAATCTCTTGGTCCCGTTGTACTATTTGTATCCCCACACTTCCCTCTAGCAATAAATTGACGATTCCTTCACGTATCATAATAGGTCCAATCTACTGATTCCTCCTTTCTGTCGAATTACTCTCAAATTTATTTTGTCTCCAGTATTATTTACTACCTCCACATTAGTCACACAATCTACCCATATTACCTTCAGAATTACTCTTTAGCACCACATTTCAAAAGTTTCTATGCTATTTAAATATTTTGTTGATGTGGAACCAAAAAGATAAAAACGGGTTTAAGTGAATAGTAAATGATAAATATGGAATTACAAACATGAGCTGTAGTTTCCTATATGATTAAGACAAACCTGTAACGAAAGTGCGTGACCTTAATGACAACGACCTAAAATTGGCAATACATGCACCACTCACTGACGGTCGATAAATGTTACAAAATACGTATGTTCAAAATACAAGTCAAAATCAAAGTAAAGGCAACCATAGCAAAGAGTAGTACTACAATAATTCTAAAGTAGTACTACTGTTGGCTATATTTGCCTTTAGTTAAATTTCGACTTCTATTGTTAACATATGTATATTGATATTTATCCACTATTTGATGCATCTATTGTCAACTGTAGGTGATTGTCATTAAAATCAGACATTCTCAGTACGGATTTCTCTTAATCAAATTGCTAACTACAGTCGATATTTGTAAGACCACGTTTGTTTTTTGCTGCTCGCTTATACCTATTTTTTTATTGTAGCCTCAGTATGTCAAGACTGATAATGAGCCAGTCGGTCTGAAAATAATCGGCAAAAAATATGTGACTCATTCTCTTCATCAAAGGCATCTCTTCCCCTCTTGTCTGCACCGTCTATCGTCCATGTTCCACTCCGCTACACCAATTGCTACCATTACACTCGTAGTTTAGCTACATTGCTGAAGAAGCAACGGTCTCACGCACCAACACAGGCTGTTGCAGGGAGACACTGCAGGTGCTGTATAGGTATGTATTTTCTTATGTGCATGTCTGAAAGAGCATACACGACCCACAACGGTATGAAATTATTCAAAATCAATTCACAGAATGTGAATTCTTTGATGTGAGCTGTACTAGGTATAGTTCTACCGCCCAATAGTTACATACTGTTTTTCATATTTTTCATACACCTCTATTAGGTAGGTGATATTTAACTAATACTGCTACAGTCAAGGAATTCGGCTTCAGGGAATTGAAATCGAATTGTTTCGTACTGACTTATAGTGTCTTTTCATTCAGACATACTTGTAAGTACTTTTGAATACATCGTGGGAACAGACAGTGATCAATGTTATTACTAGGAGTTACCATTAAAATCAGTGTTGATCACAAATGTATTTAATCTAGTAACTGGTTTAGACCACGCCTGTGGTCATCTTCAGACCTACAAGTGAAATACAAAGTCTGATCATATATTACATATATTAAAGAAAGTTATATGAAACTACAAAGATGAGTTACCACAATGCTGTATGAGCAGGAGCTTCCTTCTGGCGGTAAATCGCTGCTAGGTAGAGCAGTGCACGTCTTACGTATATACTGGAGGCTCCGCCCATTTTTGACACAATGACGTCATCGCTAACCAATGAGTTAAAAATCTAACAACAACGTAAAATATCTTAATTAAAGGAACGATGAAAAGAATAAAAAATAAAAATACATGGAACTTAGCTGATCTAATAGATATGGTCAGATAAAATGTGTAAAAATATTAATCATATGTGATAAATAAAAATCGTTTCGGCAGTACATGGGTTGTGCTCTATGGACCTGTTGGAGAACCATTACAAGCTACTGGTAGCCTTGGTAAGTATAGACGCCATTCCAAATATGTGGCAGAAGGCTACTCTGCAACGAGGTTGTTGTAATATCGATAGGCAATCACTGTCACCTTAGACGACGTACCATGAACAGCAACTTGTTGTTATTGAAACGATAAATGCTCTACCAGGGCGCTTTCCATTAAGGAGGCTTGAAAAATCGTTGACTGACGTGTTGTAGTAAATGCTGCAGAGATACAATTTCAATGTGTAACAAGAGACATCCATTTGTATTGATTATTCAATAGATAATAATTAGTTCTTGCAGATGAAAACTGAGAAAGAAAGTAAGCGAGAGGGCACAGTACATATGCATGTTCTTAAAATACTGCGTTTGACGCTCCTATATCCATTGCAAATTTTACATGTGACGATATTAAACGCCATTGCTAGGTTTTACTTTACATGCCAATCACATAAGCAAATTATAATTAAAGTATGAAAAATAGTACTAGAAGGCTAAGAATAAAACAATGACAGTGTGAGGTATGGATTAACAGGTAGCTGTGCCAAACACTGAAGCAGGTGACATTTATTATTGGTCAATGTAATATATGCACAAAATAATATATATAATGGCAGTTATATTAACTTTTGTTTCTTTATAAAATGAAAAGTAAAAGGAAAAACTGAAGAGTGGCTAAAACGTATGAGACACTATGTTATCATAGAATCAGATAACTTCCACAGAAGTATATAAAAATGTTTAAAAAACAAATATAGAAACATAAATCGAGTATATACCACTAGTCAGAAATTAGAGGAGATTTAAAGTACAATGCTACAAGCCGTAGTGTCAGAATATTAAAAGGTTCTGAATTTGTATTATGCAGTCTTAAAGCGATACAGAAGCAAACATCGTGAAAACAATTTATTAATCATAATATAATATTTCGCAAAATAATAAAGGTTACAAAGTATAAAATATTTTATAAAGGTTTGAATAATTGTTAACAAATGAGACAGAAGACAGAGCATTCTAAAGACTGCTCTATGTAGCAGTAATTTACGGCTAGAAGGAGGCTGCTTCTCACATAGCATTTTGTTAATTCATCGTTTTACAACTTTGTAGTTTCATATTTCTTTAATGTATGCAGTCCCCTGATCAGACTGTGTAACTGACTTGTAGGTATGAAGATGACAACAGGCGTGGTCGAGACCGGTTACCACAATGAATAAATTTGTGATCAAGACTAATTTGAGTAGTAACTGTGAAAGTAACTATAACAAGGCCAGGTGGACACTCGACGGTTATATGTTAGGCCTCTATACCTTGCAGTGTTGTGGTTCCTGTTGCGGGAACGCAAGTAATGTAGGAAACATTAGGTAATGAATTTAGTGGACTACGGTGTAAGGATGTGCCGTACGGAAGTTTTGTCGGTCTGGAGAGCGTGCACCGATAGCTGAAGTCGTTAAGGTGACTATTCGTGATATGCGGGAGTACAGGGTTCGAGTCCCTGTCTGGCCCAATATTAATATGTCACTATTTGGCAGTGTGTCTATATCTAAAACAGCTCATACAAGATATTCACATTCTGCGAATTAATTTACTTCTTTGTGGGTTGCGTATATGTTATCTTGTAACGAGAGATTGATCTGTAAGGAATGTAATTTGACTTGTATTATTATTTTCAGTGAGCTAATGTGTATTATCTGTGTAGTTCTGTAAGCTTCGGTCTGATAGGAAATATATTTATCTGTATAACAGACTTCAGAAAGAGGAAAAGTCGCAGTCGATGACCCAATTAGTTCAAGATGAGACTTAGCAGCATTAAGACAGTCGGGATGTGAGCACGGAGAAATATGACGGGAAATTTAATTGATCTGTGGAAGGAGGATCAGTATAAGCGTTTTCAATACAAGAAATTCGACAGTGCAGTGAGAAAGAGAATGCTGTTCTTTTATCCAGAGAGGAAACTCAGAACGTTCTACAAGATGGATGTGGCTCCATTACTGCTGCCAGTTACAATACTTCGGGAAGAAGACTTTATTTTCCTGATATCAAGTGGAGACGTATGCGTTGAAGGTATTGGAGATGAGAGAAGAAATCACAAGGAGATGTTAGCAAATCGTCACAAAAGGCGACAGAAGATGATGACGCTGAAATTCGTCAAACAGTCAAGAGCCCGAAATAATAATATCAGTAGGACGCCTCTTCGATCGACAAATTGAATTGTTTTCGTGTTATTTTGACTGCAAAGAGATTGTGATACTTTATCATTGTACACACTTAGAAGTCGAAGTCGACCAATAGTGTTCTGTGCGTCAATTGTGAACTGTTTCATTTAAAACTATTTTTTGACAGTCTGAAGGGCCAAGCCTGTAATAAAATAATATGCTGACCGCTATTTTCGCATATAATTTAGAACCATCTTAGTTGGAAGCGTTAAATCAGTGTTCTTATAATTTATTAACTCGGCAAATTCCGTCCCACACCACTTGGAAACAGTTTAAAGTTTTAATTGCATTGTCTCTTACCAGGAGGTTGAGCAGATGTGGAACGTTATTTGAGTTTCATTATTAATTTAACCAATTAATGGGATCACATTTTGCAGCAGCTCAGCGATCATTAAAAATGGAAGAGTGCCAACCCTAAAGAACTTCCTTCGTGACATTGCCAATATCAGTGATTCATTAGTCAACTATCAGCCACCATCGTTTTCACATTCTCATACAAAAACAGAACTTTTTACAGAACGTTACATTCACGTAGACCACACTCCCTTATGATAATAGCTAATACTGTGATAATCAAATTCGCAGCACATAAATGCCGGCCGGTGTGGCGCTTCAGTCTAGAACCACGCGACCGCTACTGTCGCAGGTTCGAATCCTGCCTCGGGCATCGATGTATGTGATGTCCTTAGGTTAGTTAGGTTTAAGTAGTTCTAAGTTCTACAGGATTGATGACCTCAGATGTTAAGTCTCATAGTTCCCAGAGCCATTTGAACCAATTTTCGAGCACATAAATTTCTGTAATTGAGAAAACTTTACCGTCAGATGACACAAAAAAGCGATGTTAACCTTTAAATATATGTGCGGAGTAACATCATCGATAACTTACTTTCCAGTGCTGTGAATTTTTGGACTGTTTCGTTAAATACTTCCGGGGCAAATGTAACGGAAATTAGAGACTTCATACTGAAGTGCTATTAATTTCCATTACACTCTATAACAGTAATAATCAGTTTTTCATCAATTTAGCTCCAGTTTGGATTTGCATCGTCATCTGCTCCTAGAACATACAATAATTAGCTTTTGGTTATTACAATCGAACTGATGTTCGTTACACCGGTGTGTCAATACACATCATCAAAGCATCTGTGTTCATTTTCTCAATGAATAACAGGCACGTGAAACATAACTGAAGTAAGTCTCTCTGCATTCATTTACGTAAGCAACGTTCAGCTACACACTAGTCAGTTGTACACTACATCTTGCTATATTTGCGTATTCGCATCTATTAACACAGTCTGAACATGAATAAAACAGGCAAACTGCAGGGACGCATTCAAGACTGGAAATGGAGGGAAAAAAGTCGTACGAAAATGTGCCTGGAAAAGCATCATTGGCACAGTAGATGGCGCTGATTAATGAAACTTCATATGATCACTTGCCATGTGTTCCTTGTTTGGTTACATGTTTTATTGTTGACGCAGCTTGCTGTAAGCAGCAGAATGGTCCAGTATTCATGTCGGGAACAAGCTTGCGATGGTGTTTCTGTACTGCCAAGCAGATGGAAACTGTAGAGTGGCGGCATAGCTATACCAAAACAATTACCCTCACAGGCATAAAGCATATCACACAATATTTAAAGCCCTTACTTGGCTTTTGCATTATCATGGGTCCTTCTAGGCAGAGGATCGTGCAGGGAAGCGGCGGACTGAGAGTACACCGGATTTGGAGGGCTGTATTTTTAATGGATATTGGGATTAACACTAGTACAAGCGCCAGACAAGTGGCTCGCCAACGTAGTGCAAGGCAAAGTACGATTACGTACGTCCTGAATGACATCCGCTACTATTCATATCACCTGCTACGTTGATAATGATGGTGTTTCGATTTTTGGGGGCTCAACTGCGCGGTTATCAGCTCCCGTACTAATTCCCAAACTTTTCTCTGTCCAATCCCGCAACTTTCATGATTGATGATGAAACGATGAGGACAACACAAAGACTCAGTCATCGCGAGGCAGGCAAAAATCCCTGACCCCACCGGGAATCGAACCCGCGACACAGTGCTCGGAAAAGCGAGAACGCGACCACGAGACCACGAGCTGTAGACACTTGCTATGAGTGCAAGGATTATTAGCAACGCTTTTCCCTCTATGGGAAGGACTTAGTCGATGTTTTTTGCACCAGACCAGAACAATTGTGGGATTCCTGTCAACAGTCCTCTTTTGCCGACGAGATATCCTTTACTGGATCTGGCATCATCATTAAGCACAATCGTCGTCTTTGGGCAACAAGCAATCGGAGGGGAATGGTTGAGGCGTCTCATCAGCAACAGCTCATCATCACTGCGTGAGAACAGATTCTTGTCGACCACATACTTGGACCGGTTATTATTCCACAACGCCTCGCCGGAGAAACGTTTCTGGACTTCCTGCAAATACTCTGCCTAGGCTGCTTCAAAATGTGCTTTGGGCAATGCGACACGGTATATGGTTTCTGTATGAGGGAGCATCACCCCACCTCAGCATTACAGTTCGCCTACACAATCAACATCTTCGATAAACGGAGAGGCCCTGTAGCATGGCCTGCTAGATCACCAGATTTACACCACATGGTGTTTCAAGTCTGGGGCGCCTGAAAAGCGTTGTGCATGATGGACCAGTTTCTGATGTGCAGACCCTTCAACAGCGTTTTAACCCTGTGAATACGCCTGTGGCACTATTTGGAGGGAGATCGGAATGTGCGAAATAGAGCATAAATTCATGATATGAAGTGTGAACGCATGGGCTGCATCCCCTGGAGGCCACTTTCATCATCTTTAGTGATGTGGAACCGAAGTAGCTCTGTTCTGTTCGGCGTGATTGTTATCACTGTACGCACACTGTCCACTTCCCGACACTCGTTCACAGCACCTTTCTCTTCTTCATTCACAGTAAAAAATCCGACCCTAAAGTTTGGATGCCCGCATCTCGTGGTCGCGTGGTAGCGTTCTCGCTCCCCGCTCCCGGGTTCCCGGGTTCGATTCCCGGCGGGGTCAGGGATTTTCTCTGCCTCGTGATAGCTGGGTGTTGTGTGTTGTCCTTAGGTTAGTTAGGTTTAAGTAGTTCTAAGTTCTAGGGCACAGATGACCATAGATGTTACGTCCCATAGAGCTCAAAGCCATTTGAACCATTTGAACGTGAAGATTGTCGGTTTTACTCATGTTCACGCTGTATATTTAATTGTATTGAGCGTTTTTCTATTGTGTATAACATTGAGCATCTCAGTTAGGTGTAAGGAGGCAGGCGAGTTGACGGATAATTTCGTAGATACACTGATTCAGATTTAAAACATTGTATGTGAAATCTAATCTGAGCGGAGGATCTATTTTCAGTTAAATTTTGATCTGCGAGAGGATTGGCCTCGTGGGTGCTGAGACGTTATGTATCTGTATCAGTATAGTGGACACTGATTATCAGCAGAAAAAATTTGCGAACGCGAAGGTGTACAGGGGTAGAGCGGAGGTTGGGGGGTGGGGGGGGGGGGGGGTGAGGAGGGCTGGAGTGAGTGGACATCGACTTAATTGATTTCGGCATTTCTGTGCCTGTATTGTTCCAAAGTACGATGCAATATTCGATCTGGATACGGTGACTACGGCCGTTATGAAATGCGTGAAATATATTCGCAATTGTGAATATGGACAAGCGTCAGCTGTATGACAGAAGAACGACAGTGAATTGTGTAGGACCGGTACTCGAACTCGGATTTCCCGCTTATCGCGAGAGATCGGGTTACCATTTAGTTATCCGATTGATGGCCACACCCAAACTTCGGATGTAGTCAACCATGTGTCTACAGTCTGACCTCGTATATCCATGATGTATATTCTCGTATAGCTGCCATATTTTAGACGAACGTTGCTTGCTCGGAAACTTCTTGGCAGACTAAAACTGTGTGCAAGACCGAGACCCGAAATCGGGACCTTTGCCTTTCACGCGCAAGTGCTCCACCAATTGAGTTACCCAAGCACCACTTACGCCCCCTCCTCACAGCTTTACTTCTGCCAGTACCTCGTCTCCTACCTTCCAAACTTTACAGAAGCTCTCCTGCGAACCTTGCAGAACTAGCACTCCTCAAAGGAACGACACTGCGGAGACATGGCTTAGCCACAGCCTGGGGGGTTTCCAGAATGAGGTTTTCACTGTGCAGCGGAGTGTGCGCTGATATGAAACTTCCTGGCAGATTAAAACTGTGTGCCGGACCGAGACTCGAACTCAGGACCATAGCCTTTTGCGGGCAAGTGTTCTACCAACTGAGCTACCAAAGCACGACTCACGCCCCGTCTGCACAACTTTACTTCTGCCAGTAACTCGTCTCCTACCTTCCAAACTTTACAGAAGCTCTCCTACGAATCTTCATATCAGCGCATACTCCGCTGCAGAGTGAAAATCTAATTCTGGAAACATCCCCCAGGCTGTGGTAAGCCATGTCTCCGCAATATTCTTTCTTTCAGGGCCTTGTTTCGACTCAGGTGTTTCAGTGCTCTTTAAAAACTCTTCATGCAGTATCATATCTCCCATTTCATCTTCATCTACATCCTCTTTCATTTCCATAATATTGTCCTCAAGTAGACCCGCTGTTACTTCTTCCACCAATCTGCTTTCCCTTCATTGCTTAGGACTGGGTTTTCATCTGAGCTCTTGATTTTCATAGAAGTGGCCCTCTTTTCTCCAAAGATCTCTTTAATTTTCCTGTAGGCATTATCTATCTTACCCTTAGTGAGATAAGTCTCTACATCCTCTAGCCGTCCCTGCTTAGCCGTTTTGCACTTCCTGTCGATCTCATTTTTGAGACGTTTGTATTCCTTTTTTCCTGCTTCATTTACTACATTTTTATGTTTTCTCCTTTCATCAATTAAATTCAATATTTCTTCTGTTACCCAACGATTTCTACTAGCCCTCGTCTTTACACCTACTTCATCTTCTGCTGCCTTCACTGCTTCGTCCCTCAAAGCTACCCATTCTTCTTCTACTGTATGTCTTTCCCCCATTCCTGCCATTTGTTCCCTTACGCTATCCCTGAAACTCTGTACAACCTCTGGTTTAGCTCGTTTATAGAGGTAGCATCTCCTTAAATTCCCAACTTTTTACAGTTTCTTCAGTTTTAATCTACAGTTCATAACGATTAGATTGTGGTCTTAGTCCACATGTGCCCCTGGAAATGTCTTACAATTTAAAACCTGGTTCCTAAATCTCTGTCTTACTATTACATAATCTGTCTGAAATCTCTCACTATCTCCAGGATTCTTGCATGTATAGAACGTTCTTTTATGATTCTTGAATCAACTGTTAGCTGTGTGGAAAATTCTACCAGCCGGCCTCCTCTTTCATTTCTTAGCCCCAATCCATATTCACCTACTACGTTTCCTTCTCTGCCTTCTCCTACTACTGAATTCCAGTCACCAATGACTAATAAATTTTCGTCTCCCTTCACTATTTGAATAATTTCTTTTATTTCATCATACATTTCTTCAATTTCTGAGAGCTAATTGGCATATAAACTCGTACTACTCTAGTAGGCGTGGGCTTCGTGTCTATCTTGGCCACAATAATGCGTTCACCATGCTGTTTGTAGTAGCTTGCCCGCATTCCTATTTTTTTATTCATTATTAAACCTGCTCCTTCATTACCCCTATTTGACTTTGTATTTATAACCCTGTATTCGCCTGACCAAAAGTCTTGTTCCTCCTGCCACCGACCGAACTTGACTAATTCCCACTATATCTAACTTTAACCTGTCCATTTCCCTTTTTAAATTTTCTAACCAACCTGCCCGATTAAGGGATCTGACATTCCACACTCCGATCCGTAGAACGCCAGTTTTCTCTTTCCTGATAACGATGTTCTCTTGAGTAGTCCCCGTCCGGAGATCCGAATAGGGGGACTATTTTACCGCCGGAATATTTTACCCAAGAGGACGCAATCATAATTAACCATACAATAAAGATGCATGCCCTCTGGAAAAATTAAGGTTGTAGTTTCCCCTTGCTTTCAACCGTTCGCAGTACCAGCACAGCAAGACCGTTTTGATTAGTGTTACAAGGCCAGATCAATCAATCATCGAGACTGTTGCCCCTGAAACTACTGAAAAGGCTGCTGCCCCTCTTCAGGAACCACACGTTTGTCTGGCCTCTCAACAGATACCCCTCCGTTGTGCTTGCATCTACAGTATGGCTATTTGTATCGGTGATGCACGCAAGCCACCCCACCAACGGCAAAGTCCATGGTTCATGGGGAGGTGTGAGATATTATCCAAAATTAATTTAGTGAAGTTAACTGTATGTTACTCGTCCATTTAGTGGTCACTGATCCTGTCTACAAATTGCAGGTCTTCCTGCTTGCTAATGGTGTTGGTTAAAACTTTTTAGTGAAGGCAGTTGTCTTGCCTGTCCTCCCTCCTTTTAAAAATAGTTATTTGTTGCTTCTGAAAACTTGTGCATGGTTTCAGCGTATGCTTAATGGTAGTTGTATAAGAGGAATTTTGCTAAGCTCGTTCAGTGCTTAAGTACACAACTGGTCATTAAAATGGTTACACCAAGAAGAAATGCAGATGATAAACAGGTATTCATGACATATATATTATACTAGAACTGACATGTGATTACATTTTGACGCAATTTTGGTGCATAGATCCTGAGAAATCAGTAACCAGAACATCCACGTCTGGCCGTAATAAAGGCCTTGATACGCCTGGGCATTGAGTCAAACAGAGCTTGGATGGCGTGTACAGGTACAGCTGCCCATGCAGCTTCAACACGATACCGCGGTATATCAAGAGTAGTGACTGGTGTATTGTGACGAGCCAGTTGCTCGGTCACCATTGACCATACGTTTTCAGTTGGTGAGAGATCTGGAGAATGTGCTGGCCAGAGCAGCAGTCGAACTTTTTCAGTATCCAGAAAAGCCCGAACAATTCCTACAGCATTCGGTCGTGCATTATCCTGTTTAAATGCAGGAATCGAATGAAGGGTAGAGCCACGGTTCGTAACACATCTGAAATGTAACATCCACTGTTCAAAGTGCCGTCAATGCGAACAAGAGGTGACATAGACATGTAACCAATGGCACATGATATCATCACGCCAGTATTGCGATGACGAATACACGCTTCCAATGTACGTTCACTGCGATGTCGCCAAACACGGATGCGACCATCATGATGCTGTAAACAGAACCGAAAAAATGACGTTTTGCCATTCGTGCACCCAGGTTCGTCGTTGAATACACCATCGCAGGCGCTCCTGTCCGTGATGCAGCGTAAAGGGTAACCTCACCCATGGTCTCCGAGCTGGTAATCCATTCTGCAGCAAACGTCGTCGAGCTGTTCGTGCACATGGTTGTTGTCATGCAAACATCCCCATCTGTTGACTCAGGGATCGAGACGTGGCTGCACGATCCGTTGCTGCCATGTGGATAAGAAGCCTGTCATCTCGACTGCTAGTGATACGAGGCCGTCGGGATCTAGCAGGTGCGCTCCGTATTACCTCCCTGGACCCACCTATTCCATATTCAGCTAACAGTCATTGGATCTCGACCAACGCGAGCAGCAGTGTCGCGATACGATATGCCGCAATCGCGATAGGCTATAATCCGACCATTATCAAAGTCTGAAACGTGATGGTACGCATTTCTCCTCCTTACACGAGGCATGACAACAACGTTTAACGAGGCACCGCTGGTCAACTGCTGTTTGCGTATGACAAATCGGTTGGAAACTTTCTTCGTGTCAGCACGTTGTAGGTGTCGCCATTGGCGCCAGCATTGTGTGAGTGCTCTGAAAAGCTAATCACTATCATATCACAGCGTCTTCTTCCTGTTGGTTAAATTTCACGTCTGTAGCACGTAATCTTCGTGGTGTACCAATATTAATGGCTAGTAGTGTAGTAACTGACTCCCGGAAAAAAACTGTACCTGGTTGCTTCATAAGATTTTTTGGTAAAGCTATTTATTGGAAATTGCTGTCTTGCTTGCCTCCCCCTAAATATCATTCTATGCTGTATATAAAAGTCTATACTTCCGTTTTTCGTTTTTGTAATTAATGGCATGTGCTTATCAGGAATTTCGCTTGTTCAGTGCATTAAGTGATTACTGGTAGCGTAATAAGATAATTTGGTCGAGCCGTTTACTGGAAACTTTTGTCTGGAGTGTGTTCCTTTAAGTATCATTGTTTGCTGCCTATAAAAGTCAGTACTTCTGATTTCTATTTAGTGATAGGTGGTATTCAAAACTAAAGGCAACTGCATATGAGGAATGCTCCTAATCTGCATTTAGCTGACCGTATTTGTGCATTAAGTGACCGCCGATTTTAATTCAGTAAAACTGTTTATTTGATGCTGTTGTCTTATCTGTCTCCTTTTAAATATTATAGTTTGATGTTTGTAACAAAATTTTTTTGGTTTCAATGCGAATACAGTGTTTTAGTAATTGATAGCAGCTGTGTCTGAGTTATTCAGCTAATTTTTTCTGTGAACTTACCCTTGAACTGACTAGTCAGTCAGCGTTGGTAGTTTGTTGAAGGTCGGTTCCCTGATATCTATGTGATGATAATTAATGAAAATCCTGGCAACTGTTTCAATGGTATATTTTTATTGGTCTTAGTAAAATTGATTTTTGCTCTAAACTTATTGAGTGCTGTAGAAACCATTGTGGGGGGGGGGGGGCTCCAGTACTTGTTTTTGAGGACTACTCTTGAACCTCCAACCCTTTTTTCACCTATCAAACGGTAGACCAGAGCGTGGCTGTTTTGTCCCCTGGGAAGATTCAACCTCTCTCAACCGTAAATTATATTCGAGTAATTTCATCAATTACACACTGTTTTACTGGTAACCACTGCCAGCTTGGAAGCCAGGCCTTGCCCAGCGGTGGGCCTTTAGTGCGAATTACGAGCTAGGGGGCAGTGCCTTTACCTGAAATGGCTGCTCGTTTACGCGGCGCTGTCGAGAGGCCGTGGATCCCAGCCTCGCCTCCACTCCTCAGGTGGGTGCTGTAGTCAGCGATGTTTCAGTTGAGTTGGCAGGGCTGTGGGAAAATATAGGCTTCTTAAGCGGTAGTCAGCCTACATGTTAACAGCTCCGTATGATCCAAGCAGAGGCTGCACATTGGGCAAATGGGCAACGATTGTGCCACCGTCGATAGCTCGATTAGTCGATTTAGATACCTACATGTTGGATTTAAGCCATCTCACACCACTAATATAAGCGAGAGATATCAGGTAGGTGATAATCCGCGGTTCCACGCGAGAGAACAGGGATACGAAGTACCAGTGGATGTGATACTGTAACGTATTTGCCAGGTTCCAAATCCTGACAGGCAATTACTACAAGGGATTAATGAGCCTTTATGGAACAGCGTGAACAGGTCCAATTTTTGCTGCCGTTAACTGTTTGGTTTGAAATTCATCCTGATGCATTGTTCATTTCATATGCTGTTATTCTTCAGCTTCTTTATCAACTAACCAATGTAATATTTTCTCTGCAGTTATGCAGAATGAAGAGTTCAATCGTGATTTAAGCCAGCGCATTGTTCTAGTCAAGTTGTCCTCGATTCAGGCATGAACTGGAGCGCAAACATTTTTGGTGTGCGTAATAGCACCACGAGACGCTGCCTCAAAATGCTCAAATGTGTGTGAGTTCCTAAGGGAAAAAACTGCTGAGCTCATTGGTCCATAGAATTACATACTACTTAACTATATTATGTTAAGAGCCACACACATAACCGCGCGGCTCTGCCCAAGTACGTGGTTGAGATCCGCATTGGTGTGTTAACACTGGGCTCTTAAGTAGGAGAAAGAGATGTCGTTAAAACTATTTTCCAAAGTATGATGCCAGAGGACCGGTTACGTGGGCTTTTTCTAAGAATCCTATCAATTTCACTGAATTAGATATTCTGGTTGCAGAAATGTAAGGCATAAAATCTGCTGATGAACAACGTGATGCGGGGAGGCGGCTAACTAATCCGTCCGCGGGGAACCAGAAAGAAGCCACGTGCCTTGCCTTTGGTAAGGTTAAGCTAAAGCCGGTTTCAGGTGAGATGGTAGTAGACATTTGTGCGCTCATGTCCCGTGAAGCGGAGGATGTGTTCGAACATCAAATGCCACCGGGCACCTGCGGGAACAGGACCCCCTCCCCTTCCTGTTAGAGGTTGCTCTCACATTAAAATGGTGCGAAATTTGAGCTTTACATATGCGTGTGCCTATTTAAATAAAGTACCTTTATGTGCTCTATCTGAATCAGGGAGTTCTGTTTCCCTACTTGAATTCAACTGGTACAGTGTGTTTAGGAATTTATATAGATTAACTCCGCTATGAATCCCATTTCAGAATTGTCGTGTGCTTAATGAGCAAGAGTTACATCTGATAAGGGAGTTTAGGGGCAAGTGAGGCAGACTGAATTTTACTTCGCTTGTCAGCTTTATTGTTGCCAAGAATTTGTCACTTACCTTCATACTCAGCTGTGATTTCATCGAGCGTGCTGGTGTGGTTCTTGGTAATCAGGATCTAACCCTTTGTTTTGCTGAGAGGATAGATTTATGTTCGCGTCAGCGTTCTCGGACCATCAGTAATGTGCAAGGTCCTCTATGACACTGATCATTTGGAACTAATTCAGCCGCGCAGGATTAGCCGAGCGGTCTGAGGCACTGCAGTCATAGACTGTGCTGCAGGACCTGGCGGAAGTTCGAGTCTTCCCTTGGGCATGGGTGTGTGTGGTTGTCCTTAGACTAATTTGGGTTAAGTAGTGTGTAAGCTTAGGGATTGATGCACTCAGCAGTTAGGTCCCAGAAGATTTCACACACATTTGAACTAGTTCAGGCTAAACAACTGTTGACCGTATTTCGCAGTTTCCAGACGGCCTCACTAATAAATTAGGTGTCATCAGTAAAATAAATACAGGATTCGCTTGGTTGACGATATTCCCGTTCGTCAGGCACTTTATAGATTATCACCAAATAGCATGAGGATTTTGCGGGGACTAATTAATCTCCGATATGGGGTTATTAGATCTTCAGCTACCTACTCTTCATCCATTTTTCTTGTTCATAGAGTGGCGATTGTAAACTACTTGTTGATTATAGGGCCCTAAACCAAAAGATGGTCTGGGAATCGGTTCACAATTGTTTCACTGGGTTCCTGGGCGCGCGTTGTTTCTCGGTACTGGACCTCATTCGAGCTTACCGTCAGATATCTTGACTGAAGACTCTAAACCTGTAACAGGTTATTTTACAGGTTGGACCCTTGATGAATCAGTCTGTTGCATCATATATTGGGAGAGATGAAGTTCAAATCCGTCTACAGTTACTTTGATGGTGGGGTTGTTTACAGTGCCTCAGTCGCGGAGCACCTGGAGAACTTCGAAGAAGTTTTGCTACGTTTTAGGGAGGTAGAGCTAATGGTAAAGAAAGCCTCCTAATAACACTTTGGCTCGTCTGTTCTATCTCTTTTGGGTCACCTCGTCTCGGCTCAAAGGGTCAGTATTGATCAGGAGCGAACACGTTCCTTGCTTATCTTCCCCCTGCAAGAGTAAGAAGGGGGCGCCTGTATTTACTGGAATGGCGAATTTCTGTCCAGAAATTGTTCCCTACTTTGCGCTGTTGGCAGTGCCTTAGAATAAATTGCGCAATAAATTGGAACTGTTCTTCTGGGCGAGAGTTATCAAGCCTCCCTTGAGACTATCAAGGCTGCCCATAATTAAATTGTTTGCTTAGTTTAAAACTGCTGAACGCCGTAGCAACCATGTGGGTTCACCTTCCTTACTTCTAGGGACCCCTCGTGAATCTTCCCACCCCATTTCACGTATAAAACATGACTACCACTACACTTTTTGCTATTACGAAATCTTCTGTAATGCACTGATGTAAAAAGTAGCAAGAAAAAAATTAACGTAAGGTTATGAAATTTCGGGAACATATATTTGTTTGGATAACATATTTAAGGGGGGACGTTGATGAAAAACACACACTGTTTCAAAAATGCACAAAATGAAATTTTGTACCACAATTCACATGAAAGTAACACATTTACATATAAAATTCTTTGATTTTATATATTCAACTTTTTTGAATGAAATTTGATGTTTTATTTTCCAAAAAGAATCTATGTTCCTTTTTCTCAGAAAGCATTGAAGAGATTTCTACAAAAATTTCAGTGTTTGCTCTCTTTATATCTTGTAAGCTTCTCTCATGAGGATTTTGGAATTGGTTAAATACGAGAATTTTTATAATTTTTTAATTATAATTCCACAAGTGCAATTTTAAATTCATGCAAAAATTCAAGCACTTTGCCATATATCTCAGCTTGGAATGAGAATTTCAAAATTTGTCCTTGAGACAACGTTTATTAGATTTACAGAAATATGTGTACAAAATTTCATAGTTGTAGCATTCATAGAATCTGATGAAAAGGTAAATAAACTTAAAAAAAAAACTTTTCAGGAAATGCAAAGAAAAAGTTCAACCTAACATTTTTCCGTATGTCACTTCTTCGGAAGGCACCACATTTGTACTCTGGTTCGTCTTTCCCTTCAAGGCTTCTCTTCTAGTTTCTTGTTGCCTGTATTCTTTCCTTTGCCAGGTCTTCAACTGAATTTCCAGCTGCAGAGACGGGCTGTCCATTTTTCTCAGGATGTCTTGATTAAAATTTCTTACCTTCAACTTCATTCTTTCTAATACCACTATCCTTCCGACGTTCCCATCATTAAATACAATAACTGCTTCATAAGTTGCAATTCTGACAACTGTAGCAGATGCAAATGTGGTCTTTGTGCATCGTTTCCATATGAGTGACTTTAGACACTCATTTGGATTTTCGGTTTTGCCATGAGCTCACCTTTTGAGAAGTGCAGGATTGGCCAAAGATGATCTATAAAACCAAAGAGTATTTATCATGGGCTTCTAGATGTATACCCACACGTCTAGTTGAAATTAATACACAGAATCGTTGTTCACTGAGATGCTATTGAAGTGCTGCATGAAAACGCGGGCGTGGCAAGGAGGCCGCGTGACACTTTTATTTAATTTTCAGCCACTTCTGATGCCATTTCAACAGTGAAACATTGGGAACTTATTGTCCATGAGTTGCACTAACAAATAAAAAAGTAAATGAAACATTGACATTCTTGATCAATTTCATCAGCGTTCTCCCTTAAGTGATTAACCATGCAGGATCACAGGTTACTGAAAGTGCGAGGTTACCCATTGCAAATGTGAAATGCTAGTATATTAATAACAGTCATAATCACGAGAATGATGAATGCAAGACTGCAACAGTGCTTACAATATCTTTTTCAGGCGCCGGAGATTGAATCTCAAGACTGACGTACAATGATTCGGACAGGTGTGTGGGGTAACAGAGGGAGTGCTCCTGCTGTCATAGGAAATCGCACCGCAGACCATAGCCCTGGCTGTAGTTCCAGTGTGTCTAGCAGGCAGACATGCTGGCAGCAGGGCCACAGATGGCCTCCTCTTAACCAGCCAGCAGCCTTTACTGGAACCGGGAGAGAATTAGAAAATACAGCAGACCTATACCGTGCCCTCCAATGACCTCTAGCGTGACACAACTGAGGTAGCAAATGGATGTGGTTTCGTTTCTGAAGAATGGACGCTACAGTGCGTCTGACTCGGAGCTGTCCTTGAAGTAACCGATCTGTAACAGTGCGTTGTGTCACAGTGGTACCAACCGCTGCTCAAAATGCTGCTGCCGATGCAGTACGAATCGACTGAGCCATACGCCCAGCGCAGTGGGCTTCCTTCTCTGTAGTGACAAGTGGCTGCGCGGAGCTCGTTCTTCTTGCGAAAGTACAGTCTCCTGACCCCGCTACACTCAATTATGTACAGTGCCCAGTCATATTACAACACCGCAGAAGGAACATCCAACTTCTCCTACCCCTATTACAGACCTCGTACGAATTCAGTGAGGTGCTGGTAATGGCGTCTTTGTCACCTTAAACGAAATCTTGAGTAATATCAACTTAACACCTCAAATCTCAAAGGTAACTAACTCTCGCAAACGTTACAGCGTGTGTTGAAAGTAAACCCGATTTTCATGCTCATAGTGGCGCAACTAGTGCCTCTCTTACTCGAATTGTGAGATATTTGAATAGCCACCAGCTTTCAGATGTAGAAACACGCCTACAAACTTTTGTTTATGTCGCACAACTTGATTCTCAGAGTTTGTTCCGCTAGTGTATATGTCAATCACAGGTGTCAAGGAACTGTTTTTGTTTGTATCTTGCTGTAAACTCAAAGGAAAAATCGAATGTTCACGGAACCAACGTTACTAAGAGAAGCTTAATGGTTAAATATTTTGAATCTACTTCTTACAAGGTATCATACTGAATTTGTACAACCAAACAGACCCTATATGCATTTTCCTGAAACCTTCCATACTGGCAAATTTTTCCAACCTAAAGAGGAAATGTGACCGTTGCGGATATACACACTCCGAAAATGGACACCAACTCTCTTCCGCGGCTCCGAGATTTTCCGCGCTCGGACAGTTGGAGTTGTGCTGTTATTAACGTTCGTATCATCATAATTGACAATCCACTGTTCAGAGGGCTGTATGGAAACGCCCCGAACGAAAGGCTTTCCAACTTACTTTAAGTGCAAGCACATTGCTGTTCTGGGACTGCACTCTCAAAGGTTTCATCCATATTATAAACAGCTTCATCTATATTATAAAAATCATTAGCAGAACGAAATGGTTTTTCTTGTGCTGTTTTAAGGATTTTGAAATTCTAGTCCTGGATATCTTTATTAAAAGCTTTTCATCTAGAAACTATGGTAGACTTCCTGAAACTAATATTAGGGCCCTGTCTTTGTGGGCCGTTGACTCTTCCTTAAAGCGATGCGGTATTTTGTTCCACTCCGCCAACTGAAATGTTAATCACCTCACACGGTACACTGGAAGTCCATTAAACCGCTTTTTGTTTCTAAACCGTAATCAAGAATGTCTTGTTCTTTATTGTACACATGCCGTAATTTTTCTGTAGTATTTTTGACGACTACTACATCTCACTACTTTTCCAAAGCACATCTATTCATTGTGATACGTGAAGCATGAAATTTCCTTTCTGCTGAATAAGAACGCATCTTATCATCCCTCACCACTTCAGATATATTTCCATCGTAACAGGACCCCATGTTTGTTACGCTGATTAATGGACGTATTGTCTAGACATACGCTGATTTATGGAGGTATTATCTAGCTATTTTAATCTCTTCTTATTTCAAAGAATATCGGGCTGCTGCAACACAGGGTTTTCAATAGGATTTTATATTACGTCGTAAATAACTGAACAGAGATTGTTTTAAATAACATTAGTTAATTAATTCAAAATCGTCATCGAGACATACGATGATGCGCGTATGAAAGCATTTGGATGTCAATCTGTAGCATTACTTGTGATATGTGGAGGTAACTAACTCTTACTGGGATAAATATATTAAGAATGAACTGCTGGAATAAGTGGCCGAGGCAGCCACTTCTCCCGATGAGCAGTGTGCCCATTTTTCTAGATCGGTCCATGTGGTGGCGTTAATGGTTCACAGATTAGACTCACAACCGAAAAAATGTCAAAGAACTAGGTTTGTAAGTCTGAAAACGTCGATTAAACCCTGATATTCTAAAACGGTATTAGTCTACGTTTCAGTGAGGGTCTTTTTCAAACATAATTCATTGGCCTTTGCAATTAATGAAATGACTAACTACAGCTCTGATATACAATACCACATTTGCGGCATACGCATTAGAACTTACACTAATTCCAGGTAAACTTCGTGGTACAGTCT